>NC_069500.1:1416819159-1417119159 GCF_027579735.1 Bombina bombina
GTTACACTTACAGCAGTTTAAACTACCACATTTAAAGGTCCCTCCTTTATTTAGAACTCAAGTGGACAGTGTTCCTGTGCTCTTTTTTTACAGATCTTAATTTTGATGGAGCCAATATGTTCTTAATATTCTTATTTCTCTTAAAAATAGTAACAGGGAAATAGCTGCAGCCCGTGGATCAAGTAGTGAGGATCTCCTGACTTTACCTGGATCTATAAAGACAGGATTGGGAACTCTCTGATTCGTATTTTATATCACTCAGCAGTGACCCTGTGGAAGTGGTAACAGTATTTGTTTTTGGGACTCTCTAAAGTGCATTATAGTATTACCTGCTTATTGTGTATCTACTTGTTGTGTTTTCTAAACCTGTGTTCAAGTGAATAGCTTGACCTTTTTCTGTCTTCCCCTCATGTACCCCCTATCTGTGTTTGCGCCGTTAATACTTGTGTTTGAGGTGTTTTTTAGTGTGTTGCGTAGGACAGCTGCAATATGGACGAGGGATGTGAGGGGTCACAAATAGCTGTAACAGAAGCTGGTACAGGATATATTAAGAACAGACAAAGAAAGGTAAATTTATTAAATGATGTGTCTGTCACAGATGAGGATCCAAATGCTCTTTTCAGGCAGCTTGAAAAACTATTAACACAAGATGTTAAAGAGTGGCAGGACCTCATTTTACTTGATAACTATATATTACATAACATAATTCCAAGAGGTCTTAGGATCAAAAAATATCCAGCCTTTGATATGGATGAAATAGAATTTTCCACAGAATGGGATAATGCACTACATCTATGTTCAATGACCCTGATTAAAATCCTGGTGAAGTATAGGGAATATAAACTGAATAAGATCAAAACAGATATTGAGGAGTTAACCATCAAGGTGCAACCACTAAAGGTAGTTGAAAAATGGAAAAAAATTTAGAGTGATATTCTATCCAGAATTGATGTATTAGAGAAAGAATTGATCATGCATAAGACCTCTAAGTTAAGACGAGATCAAGATGATTATAAGAATGACAGAGTTTATACCCGTAACCCAAGAGTATATAAAGATAGTCATAAAGATAATTACAAAGTAACAACAACAGGGAGGACACAAAACACAATTCAGACATGTGAAAGAGAAGAAAAAATTATAGCTATGGGAAGGACAAGTATTAAATATAATAAGGAGTATGTTACTGGGGAATAAAGCTAGACATAACTCTAATGTGATCAATCCCAAAAGCAATAAAGAGTTGCATACTCATAATAGGTAACAAGTTCTAAATGAATCCCCTATACCTGCTAAGTGGAATGATCAAGGTGCCAAACCTAAGTCCCAGCATTATCATAATAGTGACAGAAGAAGTCAATACAATGTTCCCAAAAGGAACAAAATGTTATTAGATATCCTAACTATAGTTATAACAAACAACAGTCTTCCTACTCCTCCCCACCCTCCTCCTCTTTTTTATGGAGGGAGAGGCCTCAACAAACTTGGCTCCAGAGAGCACAATACAATTATTACCACCAGGAAGAAAGGGAGAGGGAGAGGGAAGGAAGGATACGATGGAACCAACAGGTGGACCCACAGCCACCAGAGAAGAGGATAGAAAGGAAGCAGGGAACAAAAAGAAGGTGGGAACAAGAAGAGGTTGTAGGGCAGGGATTAGTGTCAGGGAATGTAAGAACAAGGTGCAGATTTTAGAAGAGCAGAAAAAAAGATGTGTTTTTATCTAAAAGGGTCCTTACTGATTATGAATATAAATTACTAGGGAAAGGCCTCAAGTTTGCTCCGCACAGCCAACCAAATAGTTGTGAGGTGTTTATAGATTTGCAAAAATACATTTGTAAACTTACATTGCAACGTTATTTTATTAAGAACAATTTTAATAAGAAAAAGAACCCCCCTCATGTAGTTCTGAGTGAGGGTGATTATCAAGCACTAAGTACACTTGTTAGTCTCCAAGAGGGGACACAGCATAGAGCACAGGCTGGTAAAGATCTTTTGGAGTTGAGTATACATGAAGAGAATATTGATAGTGTCAAACATAGTCATTTTAAACGTCCATCATCCTTTTACCCCATTTACGCACAAGGTGATTATATCCCTGTATTTAATGAGATTGTGAAGGAGGAATTTAGGAACTACTTTAAGACACAATCTAAGAAGGGAAAATTTAAATATAGGGACAATCTCAATCAGCAAGAAAGGAAGGCCCTAGATACACTGAAGTCCGACACTAATATAGTGATTAGACAAGCGGACAAGGGGGGAGGGATTGTAGTCCAAGACCGTGAGGTATATACCGTATTGTTCCGCATATAGGCCGCACTTTTTTCCCTTGATTTGTACCTTTAGATTTGCAGTGCGGCCTATATGCGGGCCGCAGCCTATATTCGGGTGCTTATCGGGAATATTGCACATGGTATATCAGAAGCACATAGGCTATTAAATTGTAGTGAAACATAAAAAAAGATTAGAGAAAGATCCTACACCTCAATACACTCAAGAATTAAATATACTTGTATCCAAGGGAAAAGAAGAAGGTGTCCTGAACACTGAGGAGGGCAATTTTATTTTGACCTCCTATTCCTCTGCACCTTTATTTTACCACCTTCCTAAGATGCATAAGGACATACAGAACCCACCCGGGAGACCTATCTCAGGGGTGGGCTCCCTGACAAGTAACCTTTCCTGTTACCTAGATTGGTTTTTACAACCATGTGTAAAAATTATAAAATCATATTTATATTTAAATCTCTTTATTATAATTGAAAAAACATTTGGTTGTGCACCTTTAAGACAATTCAAACATTACATATTTGCCGGAGACGTAACAAACATAGCACAATAATGTCACAAAAGTTGCTGATACTTTTTTAAATAAAACAATACAGCCTATAAGCCACTGCTTCTATAACTTAAGTCTCCGACCAAGTAGTCCATATCTATCTTTTAACTTTTCAGATTCTTTTACCTTCCACCTTACCCTCCATAAAGTTACAGTTCTATCATGTCCATATTTGGAGGGGTCGAACTCACTTGTTGTACAATTAGGATTAGAGCAGTTCGTAGAAAAAGAAAACAATTAACAAATAAACAAATCTAACTTAATTAAATAAATCAAATAGGGGCGGTGCCAACAGCCGAGATGGCCAGACGTGCAAACTTTGTGCTCTTAGGCCTAAATAAGAAAATAAGCTTTATTTTTAGCAAAGACAGATCGGATTTTATATGTGGATAGTCGCTATTCAGTCCTTAACCGAAGGACAACTTGCCTGAACCAGTTTGTGTGTTTGATCGGGTGATTAACTGCCCTTACTGGGGGAAGATACCTGGGCCTACTCTCCCTGACACGGACACTAGATGGAATACAGGGTACTTCACAATATGGAGGAGAACCAAGAGCTACTGTATACCCTGATACAGGCCCTAGATCGACAGATGACAAGTTGCTTTTTAGACCTCTCAGCCATGCTAAATTCGACACTGAGAGATGCAGATTGCAGGACCCTAACTTCTAAGGAGCCTGGAGACACGCGGGCGGCAATGGCCGGGTATAGTCTAACTACGCCTCCCCAATCTTTGCAATTAAGCATTCACAATGAAGACACTGGGGATGTATCTTTAACCTGCTGCGACCTGCACTCTGATGCCTACATTACAGCTACAACGGATGTCCCTATGGTGCCGGACTGGTCCTCGCTGAGAAGGGAGTTGCGACAGCCTACAGGACCCCAGCCATATCCTATAGCCCGTAAGGAGCATTGTCCACTTGTAGCCTCCCGGGGAGCTCTCACAGAAAAAACAGTTGACGCAGCTCACTTAAGCTATGCAGCCCTGTAGCGATCTGAAGAGAGTGGGTTCTACAGAGAAGGAGCTGGGGTGCGATGTAAAACTAGTTTACGCCTGAAGAACATGGACCCTCTGCCATGCTTGAACGCGGATGAGATAGGTGAGAGGAGAGTTGAGCAGTGTGCAAATCAGATGCCCAAACTGTACATTGCAGAGCTGGTGGTACTTAGCGGTTCTTTAGCTCATGATGGTGGAAGGTGGCTCGATCATTCAACCTTGGCGCAGGCCTCAGAAATAACCTGCATGGTTAAAAAATCCTTTCACACCAAGTCACCGTACATAAGATCTAGCAGGCTGGGCATCGGATAGACTTACTACATTAACCCTGGTCTGTGGAAAAACTTTGCAGTACTGCAGGGTTTTTTTATGCCTTCTGTGAGTTCACTCAGGATTAATAACTTTCCTTGCTGATCTGGTCTATGAACTCCTATTATCCCAGGGTTTTCCACTATATATTAAAATATCATTCTGTATTGCTGAAACCTATTGACTGCTGTCTCTGGAATGTAACCTCAATGCATGACAAGTGAATATTCCTATCTGGGTTTGCCCCACTTCTGGCTCATGAAAGTTTTAATATGTTATATTCATTTTTGGCTAACTTTGACTGCATTGTGTGCCTAGTTCAACATTGGTCATAAATAATGTTAACTGTCTGAGGAACTTTTGTTAATTTTAACTCTTAGACCAGCTCTTACACAGGGAACATATGTTCACACCTAGTATTTAATAGCTATGCAAGCCAGATTTACTGTAAGGTTTCTTTGCCCTTCATATTAGTTATGCAGCAGAGCCATCTAGTAAAAATGCCTAGGCATCCTATTTCCTACTAACAGCTTATGGTGTATATACATTCTATCAGAAGCCTTGCACTATCCTATTGAGATATTCACTTTTCAAACCATTCTCTAGTTCACTCCAATCCTCCAAAATATATTAGATGGAATGTTCAGAAAGCCCCTAGAGTGGCCTGTTAGACACTATAGGGAGTATTCACGTATACTTTAATACTGCTTACTATACTATTTGTTACTTGTTTATATGCCTGGTCATGGTAGGGAATTTACGGTATATGCAGTTAGTTTATTAGCTTGAACTAAGTTAGTTAGATAGTTTATTGTTTTACATGTTATAGTCTAATACCAAAGCATTCAATTTCATGTGGAGCTCTATTGACCACACACTCAACACTCCTGCCACTGACCGTTGCGCTGCGAGACTACCTTAGACATGCAGGCCAGGCAAAGATGATGTATAAAGTAATGCTCCATTTTCTTTGTCACAATGGTACTCAAGTTAGTTTTCCGGTGGTAGATCTGTCCAGGGTGGCTAGCATAGCTTAGTCCTCATATGTTGTGCTGTTTAGTCCCAGCTTTTACCAATACATATAGTAATTCTATATCCTCATGGCACATCTAGGCTTGGTTTAAGCTTGTATGGGTAATTTCTATTTTGATCTGCCTATTAATGCTGCATACTATGTTATTTTAGGCTTATATATATGTATTACCATTGTAGGGTATGTACAGTATATTCAGTTAATCTCCTAACAGAAGTTAGATTAGCCATCTAACCTATAGTTTTACATCTATATGTTTAGTACTGTTTGTTTATCACACTGTGTGTTCTCTTTGCTTAGTCTTTAAATAACATACCCCTCTACTAAGATCCAATTTCATGTGGGCTTATCAGTTTGAATATTATATATGCTGCGTGTAACCTAGCCCATAAGGATATTGGTAGCAGCTAATGTATATGATTCACACTTTCACATTTTATTTCAGCCGTACTAGTCCTGATAGCTGGTTCTGAGGCTATATGTGCATAATACCTAAGCAGAAATTGTTAAGCATTGCAGGTGCTTGATCCGGTTAGGATTATTTGACTCATAGATATTTTGCCCCTGCAAATCTGTCTTCTTTAATTCCCTCACTGGCAGAATGACACCGGGCATATGGCTATTTTGTCCTATAATTGTCCCTATGAAAATAAAATCTTAGGTGCAAATAATCCTCACAGGAAGATCTTCCCTATGGCTCCGCCCCCCACATCCCCCCTATTTCATAAGCGGTACTTACCCGCTGAATCTCCCCCCCCCCTTATTAAATTTTCACAATATGCTGCTCTTTGGCCCAGTAAAGTCCGCAGAACTGACTACCATGTGCTATCCCATTCCCACGTAACTAATGGACTCATTAGAGACCTACTAACTAGTCAGCCAGCTACGCCATTATATTCATAAAATCTGAGGTTTGAGATGCTTGTCTATTTTAAGGCATTGTTATTCTTTCTGTTGTATTTGATTTTTATTGCCTTGCTATGTTCAAATTTGTTTATTGACAAATGATGTACGCACATTTACTATTGCAAACTTATTATTGTATGTTATTCTCTTTAACACCTAACCTCAATAAAAAAATAATTTAAAATAAAAATAAAATAATCAAATAAGTGGATGCCATAGACTGAGTTACTGATATTGTGTTTGAGAAGTGTTCCACTATGTCTTGCTCACTATATATTGTTCCCTAACTGGTGTTCTCATAGGAGTAATCAGGGCCCCTTCTAAGATTCCAATAAAACCATACTTCGTCATTAGCCTCTTTAGTGCCCAACGACCAAGTTGCACCTTCATACATGTCGTATGTGTGTTGTATCTTGTTTTTAATCTACAACCACGATGGTGTGCCTATTTTCCAGTATTTTGCTATACATGTTCTTACTATTGTGCATAGTATTCGAATGAAAGAGTTTATAGGTCTGTTAAATTCTTGCAGTTTATCATGGAGAAGTGCTTGTGTAATTGTGAGCTGTAACTGCTCATCCAGCAAGTAACTAAGCATAGAGGATAAAGTGTTCCACAGTGTATTAACTTCTCTACAGTCCCACATCATGTGCGGATAAGTTCCCACCTCTCCACATCCCCTATAACACAACCTTGATTTAGTTTGTGACATATGGGAGGTTCTAATTGGCGTCAAGTGCAATCTAAACAGTGTCTTTAACGCATTTTCCCTCAAGTCAGCACTCATCAAGCCCCTAGTGGTTCCAGCAAAAATGTCATGCCAGGTTTCTGTTTCTAACGTTACTGCTAATTCTGCCTCCCACTTAAGCATCAAAGTGGTTTTAGCTTCACTTCTCGGTTTTTGTATATCTATGTACAGTCTAGAGATGGTGTGTTTTGGTCTGTCTTGTGTATTACAAATGCTTTCTAGTGTGGACCCGCTTTTGATCTTAGCTACTTTAAGAAGTGCTTGAAGTGAAGAGGACAATTGCAGATATAGGTACCAATATACCCTAATAGGCAATACCTTTTCTTGGATTTGCGCATAGGTCATCATTCTACTTTGTGTCAGAAGGTCTGCCACCCGGTACAGACCTTTATTTTCCCACTTGTTTATTTCCCTTATTGAGTCCCCATGTAGTAGATATCTGATGGGCATCAGGGTGCATCTTATGGGGCATAGTCCCTTTTTATGTGCCATATCTGACCAAATGTGTTGTGTGGTTTCTCCAGTCAACGAGTGAAAACCTCCCCCTTTTTGTGTGGTAATTTTATGGTCCCATAGCACCGAGTCTGCGTAGTCTCGTCCTCTCAAGTCAGCTTCTAATTTAATCCAAAGAGCCTCTTGCTTGTTCCTAAGTATTAATATGTCCTGTGCTAATCTAGCCGCCTTATAGTAGTCAACTAGGTTAGGTATTCCCAATCCACCTAAAGTCCTGTGTTTTGTCATGAGTACATTAGCAATTCTAGCACCTTTATTACCCCGAATAAATGCCAGGATCTCTGATTGTATCTTCTCTATGTCAGAATAAATTACCTTTATGGGAAGAGCCCTAAAGAGATATAGTAGGTGGGGCAGTATGGTCATTTTTACCGCTGACATTCTTCCCAACCAAGAAAAATTATGTTTTCTCCATTTATGTAGTTCCCTCTTTAGCGCTTTATAAATTGGTAAATAGTTAATATTATATAGATGATGTGTCGCGGTTGTCAGGTGTACCCCTAAATATTTCAAGGATTGTTTTGTTTGTTTTAGTTCAAAGTTAATCTCCAATAATTTCTTTGTATGAGGGGGGATTTCAATTGGGAGCATCTCACATTTATCTGAATTGATGCGATAACCAGAAATCGCTGAAAAATCCCTGAGTACCTCGTATAAACCAGGCAATGATAAAAGAGGTTTAGTCAAAGTGAGCAAGATGTCGTCCGCAAATAGACTCAACTTGTATTCAACTTTACCTATCCGAACCCCCAAGATGTCCTTATTAGACCTTATTCTAGCTGCCAGTGGCTCGATGCACAATGCGAACAACAATGGCGACAGTGGGCATCCCTGACGCGTACCGTTTAATATTGGGAATGACTTGGATTTGTATCCGTTAGCAGATACCTGTGCTTTCAGGGAAGTATATAAGGCCTTAATAGCTTCTACAAAGGGTCCCCCGAAGTTCATATAAGTCAGGGTCTCCATCATATATCTCCAATCTACTCTGTCAAACGCCTTCTCTGCATCAAATGAGAGGAGCAGAGAAGGCGTTTTTGTGTCATTTAAATACTGGATTATGTTTATCAAGCGTCTGATATTATCAGGGGCTTCCCTGTCTCTAATAAAACCCACCTGGTCCTGGATCAGCTTGGGTAAAATCTGCGCCAGCCTATTGGCCAGTATCTTTGTAAAGATCTTTATATCCTGGTTAATCAGGGAGATGGGGCGGTAATTAGAAAATATTTTGTGATCTTTGCCTGGCTTAGGTATGACTGATCTTTGCTTGTAACAATTCTGGGGGAATTGTGTGTCCTGTCATGATGTGATTGCAAAATTTAGTTAATGTGGGATTAGATTATTTCTAAAGAGTTTATAATACTCCCCGGGGAAACCATCTGGTCCTGCAGCCTTTCCCTGCTTCAGGGCTCTAATTGCTAAAATTACTTCAACCTTTGTAATAGGGTCATTCAATGTTTTTTTGTCTTCCTCTGTCAGTCTTTCCAAAGGAGTCTTGTCTAAAAAATCCTGTGTGAGTTTCGCTACTTTAGTCGTGTGTTGAACTTTTTGGCCATTATATAATTCTGCATAGTAGTCGCCAAAGGCGTCCAGTATTTCCTGGGGGTGGGTAGTGACAACATGATTTTTTGTTTTAAGTGTTGAGATGTTAGCGGCTTTAAATCTCTCTCTAATTTTGTGAGCCAGGAACTTGTCTGGTTTATTGGCATAAATAAAGTACTGAGATTTTAGTCTCATGATGGTTCTATTGGCTTGGGCATTTAAAAGCCACTGTGTCCCTCTTGGTCTGTAGCGTGAGTAAAACCCTGTTACTTCCCGTTAATTTATGTTGCTTCTCCAATGCTGCTATTTCATCATGTAATTGTGTCATGTGTTTTCTCATTTCTCTAGTGTGGGTCGTTTTTAGTCAGTGAGATGTTGCAGAGCATTGGCCAATATGTCAGGATTCTTATGCAACATCGGGTCATATGTCCATGATCTTGTTCTGTATGGGTCATTTATGCCTTTCATTCTAAGTAATACTATCGAATGGTCCAACCAAACACAAGGACAGATATCGGTTGATGTAAGTATTGGTTGTAGTACTTGACTAACTTATATGTAGTCAAGTCTAGTATATGTATTGTGTGCTGCTGAATAAAATGTGGTGTCAGTAGTTTTACCGTTTAATGTTGTCCAAGAATCAAGTAAGGAATGAGAGTTGAGTGAATTCTGTATCAACCTAATTATGCTATTGCGCCTTTGTCCTTTGCCCGATATGGGTTTGTCTATTTGGTCACTCTGTGTCGTCATAGGGGTGTTAAAGTCTCCTGCTAAAATTATTCTGGATTGTGACCATTGTGTTAGTGTCTGTGATATCTGTTCGAAAAATGTATGTTGGTTATCATTAGGTGCATATACATTATACAGGATTGTATCTATGTTATCTATTTGGCCTTTCACTATTAAATATCTACCTTCCTCGTCTGCGGTAGTGGATTTGTGTATGAAGTTCACCATGGATTGAATTAATATTGACACCCCTCTCTTTTTTGTCCCTACCATTGCATGAAAATGTGTCGGGAACTTTTTGCTCCAGTAATAAGGTATCTTAGGTGTGACAAAATGGGTTTCCTGTAAGAATAGTATATTGGCTCTTAATGTATTGTATTGTTTAAAAGCTAATCGTCTTTTGGCATCAGTGTTTAATCCCCTAACATTGTGGGAGATAATGTTCAACTTATCTATCATAACTGGGTTGTATCTTTTTGTGTAATTTCTCCGGTTTTGGGTTTACCCTGATATGTACAAAGATAAATATATATCTACCAATTCTTCGGTAACCTGTTGTAACCATTACCCTGTGTGGATCTATCTGTGGGCATCTTCTAGTCTTGGCATCCTTAAATACATAACAAAAGAAATAACAACAAAACAGTATAATACAACATAATTCCCATACAATGGGTCTCATTGTTAAGTTCCTATTCAAGATGAAAAGAAAGGAACTAAGAGAGGGAAAGAAAGAAAAAGTAGGAAGGAAGAGAGACAGAGAGAGAGAAGGCTTTAGGCCAGGGGTGTCGCTTCAGCAACACTAGGCTAGGTGTAGTATATGAAATTATTCTTCTCGAATAATATCTGTTGTAAGGTCCTGAGGCTTAACCTATATAGGAAGTCATTATTATATGGGACAGTCCACAATTCTGATGCGTCAGCTTGTAACATGAAGGACCACTTTGTGGAGTGAAAAAATAATGCGCTGCTAGGGCTTATGCCGCCCCACTAGTTCTTTCCAGTGGCCTACCTTTCCACAGATACAAAGTGTCCAGTGAGATCGAATCAGAATGAAGTTGATATCTTCATGTCTTCTGCTTCTTGTTGTTCGGCCTGGACCATTGTGTCTTTGATGTTTGACTTGCAGGTTTCAGCATTCTGGATGAGGTGGCTGGAGAGGAAAGCGTTTGTGTATCCATTCCCAGTATTTTACATACTTCTGGTATATCTTCTGGTTCTTTGATGGTAACTGTCTTGGAGTCTTTGCTAATGTAGAGGGCAAAAGGGAAATCCCATTTATAGGGGATTTGATGTTTCCTCAGTAGTTGAGTTAGTGATCTCAGGGCTCCTCTGCGTTGCAGGGTACGAATACTCAAGTCTTGATAAAACTGTATTACATTACCCTGAAATTTAAATGTAGGGTTTTTCCGTGCCGCTTGAAGTATCTTGTCTTTGTCCTGGTATAAGGCCATTTTAATTATTATATCTCTAGGGGGCAGTCCTTCTTTCGGTTTGGGCTTAAGGGCTCTGTGTGCTCTTTCGATCCCCATACTGAACTCTTCAGTCTCTGCTGTGATTTGGCGAAAAAGTTGAGCTATATAGGAGAGGAGATCTTTATTGAGAATATTTTCCGGTACTCCCTTCAGTCTAATGTTATTTCTCCTACTCCTATTTCTCTTGTAAGATGTATCGAGTCCACGGATTCATCCATTACTTGTGGGATATTCTCCTTCCCAACAGGAAGTGGCAAAGAGAGCACCCACAGCAGAGCTGCCTATATAGCTCCCCCCAGTGATTCTCTTTGCCTACTCTAACTGCTAGGAAATGGTAATGAGTGTGGTGACAAAAATGTTAGTTTTTATTTTCTCAAGCAAAAGTTTGTTATTTTAAATGGTACCGGTGCGTACTATTTACTCTCTGGCAGAAAAGGGATGAAGATTTCTGCAAGGAGGATTATGATCTTAGCACTTTGTAACTAAGATCCACTGAAGATCCACTGCTGTTCTCACAAGTACAGGAAAAACTTCGGTTGGGGGAACAGTTTGCATGCTAAGCTGCATATGAGGTATGTTCAGGCTATATTTTTCTAGACAGACTGTGTTAATTCTAGAAAAGGCTGGTAATATTCCCATGAGGGAAGGGGTAAGCTGTATTTCATTTGATTTACTTTGATTAAAGTCATAGAAGTTTCAGCTTACTTGAAGGGCTTGTTTTTTTGTTACTGGTGACACCATTTTTAAAAGATAAAAACGTTTTTATTTTTCAAAAGGAAAGCATTTTTAAATGTTTTTGTAAGGGACTGAGGGGTCATTGTGGCTTGTGTTTGGGTTTTTTAACCCACATAATTATTTAGAAAACACTCAGGTGTTTTCTTTTACTAGGCCTCAAAAAACGAGTGAGGTGGGAGGGGACTATTTTCGGCCTCAGTTGTGCAGTTTTCTTTTTCTCAGAGTCATCCAACTGCTTCTCCAAGGGTTCCTGCTGTGTTTGACGGTTGTAAAGGAGGTTTTTCCCCACAAATCATTCTGAAGGTCAGGTAGGAGCCACAGCAGAGCTGTGGCATGGTGCTGAAAGTCTTTTCTACTGGTTTCTTTCATGTAATTAACAAGAGTCCATGAGCTAGTGACGTATGGGATATACATTCCTACCAGGAGGGGCAAAGTTTCCCAAACCTTAAAATGCCTATAAATACACCCCTCACCACACCCACAAATCAGTTTTACAAACTTTGCCTCCAAGGGAGGTGGTGAAGTAAGTTTGTGCTAGATTCTACGTTGATATGCGCTCCGCAGCAAGTTGGAGCCCGGTTTTCCTCTCAGCGTGCAGTGAATGTCAGAGGGATGTGAGGAGAGTATTGCCTATTGAATGCAGTGATCTCCTTCTACGGGGTCTATTTCATAAGGTTCTCTGTTATCGGTCGTAGAGATTCATCTCTTACCTCCCTTTTCAGATCGACGATATACTCTTATATTTACCATTTCCTCTACTGATTCTCGTTTCAGTACTGGTTTGGCTTTCTACAAACATGTAGATGAGTGTCCTGGGGTAAGTAAGTCTTATTTTCTGTGACACTCTAAGCTATGGTTGGGCACTTTATTTATAAAGTTCTAAATATATGTATTCAAACATTTATTTGCCTTGACTCAGAATGTTCAACTTTCCTTATTTCCAGACAGTCAGTTTCATATTTGGGATTATGCTTTAATTATCATATTTTTCTTACCTATGGTTTCAAGATGAGACCTCCTGCAAAGAGATTTTTTCTTTCCCATGTCCCAGTAAATCCAGTGAAAGCTCAAGCATTTCTGAATTGTGTTTCAGATCTAGAGTTGGCTGGAGTAATTATGCCAGTTCCAGTTCCGGAACAGGGGATGGGGTTTTATTCAAATCTCTTCATTGTACCAAAGAAGGAGAATTCCTTCAGACCAGTTCTGGATCTAAAATTATTGAATCGTTATGTAAGGATACCAACGTTCAAGATGGTAACTGTAAGGACTATATTGCCTTTTGTTCAGCAAGGGAATTATATGTCCACAATAGATTTACAGGATGCATATCTGCATATTCCGATTCATCCAGATCATTATCAGTTCCTGAGATTCTCTTTTCTAGACAAGCATTACCAATTTGTGGCTCTACCGTTTGGCCTTGCTACAGCTCCAAGAATTTTCACAAAGATTCTTGGTGCCCTTCTGTCTGTAATCAGAGAACAGGGTATTGTGGTATTTCCTTATTTGGACGATATCTTGGTACTTGCTCCGTCTTTACATTTAGCAGAGTCTCATACGAATCGATTTGTGTTGTTTCTTCAAGATCATGGTTGGAGGATCAATTTACCAAAAAGTTCTTTGATTCCTCAAACAAGGGTAACCTTTCTGGGTTTCCAGATAGATTCAGTGTCCATGACTTTGTCTTTAACAGACAAGAGACGTCTAAAATTGATTACAGCCTGTCGAAACCTTCAGTCTCAATCATTCCCTTCGGTAGCCTTATGCATGGAAATTCTAGGTCTTATGACTGCTGCATCGGACGCGATCCCCTTTGCTCGTTTTCACATGCGACCTCTTCAGCTCTGTATGCTGAACCAATGGTGCAGGGATTACACGAAGATATATCAATTAATATCTTTAAAACCGATTGTTCGGCACTCTCTAACGTGGTGGACAGATCACCATCGTTTAATTCAGGGGGCTTCTTTTGTTCTTCCGACCTGGACTGTATTTTCAACAGATGCAAGTCTCACAGGTTGGGGAGCTGTGTGGGGATCTCTGACGGCACAAGGAGTTTGGGAATCTCAGGAGGTGAGATTACCGATCAATATCTTGGAACTCCGTGCAGTTTTCAGAGCTCTTCAGTTTTGGCCTCTTCTGAAGAGAGAATCGTTCATTTGTTTTCAGACAGACAATGTCACAACTGTGGCATACATCAATCATCAAGGAGGGACTCACAGTCCTCTGGCTATGAAAGAAGTATCTCGAATTTTGGTTTGGGCGGAATCCAGCTCCTGTCTAATCTCTGCGGTTCATATCCCAGGTGTAGACAATTGGGAAGCGGATTATCTCAGTCGCCAAACGTTGCATCCGGGCGAATGGTCTCTTCACCCAGAGGTATTTCTTCAGATTGTTCAATTGTGGGGGCTCCCAGAGATAGATCTGATGGCCTCTCATCTAAACAAGAAACTTCCCAGGTATCTGTCCAGATCCCGGGATCCTCAGGCGGAGGCAGTGGATGCATTATCACTTCCTTGGAAGTATCATCCTGCCTATATCTTTCCGCCTCTAGTTCTTCTTCCAAGAGTAATCTCCAAGATTCTGAGGGAATGCTTGTTTGTTCTGCTAATAGCTCCGGCATGGCCTCACAGGTTTTGGTATGCGGATCTTGTCCGGATGGCATCTTGCCAGCCATGGACTCTTCCGTTAAGACCAGACCTTCTGTCACAAGGTCCTTTTTTCCATCCGGATCTGAAATCCTTAAATTTAAAGGTATGGAGATTGAACGCTTGATTCTTGGTCATAGAGGTTTCTCTGACTCCGTGATTAATACTATGTTACAGGCTCGTAAATCTGTATCTCGAGAGATATATTATAGAGTCTGGAAGACTTATATTTCTTGGTGTCTTTCTCATCATTTTTCTTGGCATTCTTTTAGAATACCGAGAATTTTACAGTTTCTTCAGGATGGTTTAGATAAGGGTTTGTCCGCAAGTTCTTTGAAAGGACAAATCTCCGCTCTTTCTGTTCTTTTTCACAGAAAGATTGCTATTCTTCCTGATATTCATTGTTTTGTACAAGCTTTGGTTCGTATAAAACCTGTCATTAAGTCAATTTCTCCTCCTTGGAGTTTGAATTTGGTTCTGGGAGCTCTTCAAGCTCCTCCGTTTGAACCTATGCATTCATTGGACATTAAATTACTTTCTTGGAAAGTTTTGTTCCTTTTGGCCATCTCTTCTGCTAGAAGAGTTTCTGAATTATCTGCTCTTTCGTGTGAGTCTCCTTTTCTGATTTTTCATCAGGATAAGGCGGTGTTGCGAACTTCTTTTGAATTTTTACCTAAAGTTGTGAATTCCAACAACATTAGTAGAGAAATTGTGGTTCCTTCATTATGTCCTAATCCTAAGAATTCTAAGGAGAAATCATTGCATTCATTGGATGTTGTTAGAGCTTTGAAATATTATGTTGAAGCTACGAAATCTTTCCGTAAGACTTCTAGTCTATTTGTTATCTTTTCCGGTTCTAGGAAAGGCCAGAAAGCTTCTGCCATTTCTTTGGCATCTTGGTTGAAATCTTTAATTCATCTTGCCTATGTTGAGTCGGGTAAAATTCCGCCTCAAAGAATTACAGCTCATTCTACTAGGTCAGTATCTACTTCCTGGGCGTTTAGGAATGAAGCTTCGGTTGACCAGATCTGCAAAGCAGCAACTTGGTCCTCTTTGCATACTTTTACTAAATTCTA
Source organism: Bombina bombina (assembly GCF_027579735.1). NCBI lineage: Eukaryota > Metazoa > Chordata > Amphibia > Anura > Bombinatoridae > Bombina > Bombina bombina. The sequence goes on from NC_069500.1 coordinate 1,416,834,717, forward strand.
CCATTTTGATGTATTTTCTTCTTCTGAAGCAGTTTTTGGTAGAAAAGTTCTTCAGGCAGCGGTTTCAGTTTGAATCTTCTGCTTATGTTTTTTGTTAAACTTTATTTTGGGTGTGGATTATTTTCAGCAGGAATTGGCTGTCTTTATTTTATCCCTCCCTCTCTAGTGACTCTTGTGTGGAAAGATCCACATCTTGGGTAGTCATTATCCCATACGTCACTAGCTCATGGACTCTTGTTAATTACATGAAAGAAAACATAATTTATGTAAGAACTTACCTGATAAATTAATTTCTTTCATATTAACAAGAGTCCATGAGGCCCACCCTTTTTTGTGGTGGTTATGATTTTTTTGTATAAAGCACAATTATTCCAATTCCTTATTTTATATGCTTCGCACTTTTTTTCTTATCACCCCACTTCTTGGCTATTCGTTAAACTGATTTGTGGGTGTGGTGAGGGGTGTATTTATAGGCATTTTAAGGTTTGGGAAACTTTGCCCCTCCTGGTAGGAATGTATATCCCATACGTCACTAGCTCATGGACTCTTGTTAATATGAAAGAAATGAATTTATCAGGTAAGTTCTTACATAAATTATGTTTTTGATGTTTTTTTCAATCCGGTTTTGCCATTAAGGGGTTAATTGGTTATTTGCATAATTGTGCAAAGTTACTAAGGCTGTAGGATGCTACTGTAAACATTTCATTAAGTTTACTGTTTTTTACACTGTTTTGCAGAACTTGTGCAGCTTTTTTTTTTCTCTTAAAGGCACAGTACCGTTTTATTTCTAAGTGTTTTTTACTTTGATTAAAGTGTTTTCCAAGCTTGCTTGTTGCATTGCTAGCCTGTTTAACATGTCTGACACCAAGGAAAATCCTTGTTCAATATGTTGGAAGTCATTGTGGAACCCCCTCTTAGAATGTGTCCCAAATGTACTGATATGTCTATAAATTAGAAGGTTATATGTTAGCATTTAAAAATAGAGCTTTAAATGATTCTCAGTCAGATGCAAATGAGGGTTCGCCTTCTAGCTCTCCAAAAGTGTAACGTCCGCACAAGTGAAGCCAGGTACCTCTAGTGCGTCAGGTTCATTTACTTTGCATGACATGGCCACAGTTATGAATACAACCCTCACAGAGGTTTTATCCAAACTGCCTGGTTTACAAGGAAAGCGGGATAGTTCTGGGTTAAGGGCAGACTGTTCCTAAGGTGGAGGGAGCTATTTCTACTCTGTCTAAGCGTACAACTATACCTATTGAGGACAGTTGTGCTTTCAAAGATCCTATGGATAAAAAATTAGAGGGTCTTCTGAAGAAAATATTTGTTCATGAAGGTTTTTCTCTTCAACCTATTGCTTGCATCGTTCCTGTTACTACTGCAGCTGCTTTCTGGTTTGAGGCTCTAGAAGAGGCTCTTCAGATGGAGACTCCTTTAGAAGAGATTTTGGATAGAATTAAGGCTCTTAAGTTGGCTAATTCTTTTATTACAGATGCCGCATTTCAACTGGAAAAATTAGTGGCAAAAAGTTCAGGTCTTGCCATTTTAGAACGCAGGGCGTTATGGCTTAAGTCCTGGTCTGCTGATGTGTCATCTAAATCTAAGCTTTTGAACATCTCTTTCAAAGGAAAGATCCTTTTCGGGCCTGAACTGAAAGAGATTATTTTAGACATCACTAGAGGGAAGGGTCATGCCCTTCCTCAGCATAGATCAATTAAGACAAGGGCTAAGCAAAATAATTTTCGTTCCTTTCGGAACTTTAAAAGTGGTCCCGTTTCAACTGCCTCTACTTCAAAGCAGGAGGGAATTTTTGCACAATCCAAGTCAGTCTGGAGACCTAACCAGACTTGGAACAAGGGTAAACAGCCCAAGAAGTCCGCTGCTGCCACCAAGACAGCATGAAGGGGTTGCCCCCGATCCAGGACCGGATCTAGTAGGGGGCAGACTCTCTCTTTGCTCAGGCTTGGGCAAGAGATGTTCACGATCCCTGGGCTTTAAAAATCCCCAGGGATATGTCCCAGGGATATTTTCTGGAATTCAAGGACTCCCTTCCAAGGGGGAGATTTCACATTTCTCGATTGCAAACCAGACAAAGAGAGAGGCGTTCTTACGCTGTGTAGAAGACCTATATACCATGGGGGTGATCCGCCCAGTCCCAAGAGAGGAGCAGGGGCTAGGATTTTACTCAAACCTGTTTGCGGTTCCCAAAAAAGAGGGAATTTTCAGACCAATCTTGGATCTCAAGATTCTAAACAAGTTCCTCAAAGTTCCATCTTTCAAGATGGAGACCATTCGGACTATTCTTCCTCTGATCCAGGAAGGTCAATATATGACTACCGTGGATTTAAAGGATGCTTATCTACACATCCTTATTCACATTGATCATCATTAATTTCTCAGATTTGCCTTTCTAAACAGGCATTACCAGTTTGTGGCCCTTCCCTTCAGGTTGGCCACGGCTCCCAGAATTTTCACCAAGGTGCTAAGGTCCCTTCTGGCAGTTCTTCGTCCATGGGGCATAGCAGTGGCGCCTTATCTGGACGACATCTTAATTCAGGTGTCAACTTTCCAGCTGGCCAAATCTCATACGGACACCGTGTTGGCTTTTCTGAGATCTCACGGGTGGAAGGTGAACATAAGGAAGAGTTTTCTCTTCCCTCAAACAAAAGTTTCCTTCTAGGAACTCTGATAGACTCGGTGGAAATGAAAGTTTTTCTGACGGAGTTCAGAAAATCGAAGATCTTAACGACTTGCCAAGCTCTTCATTCCATTCCTTGGCCATCAGTGGCTCAGTGTATGGAGGTAATCGGTCTCATGGTAGCGGCAATGGACATAGTTCCTTTTGCCCGCCTACATCTCAGACCACTGCAGCTAAGCATGCTCAAACAGTGGAATGGGGATTATGCAGATTTTTCTCCTCAACTGCATCTGGACCAGGAGACCAGAGATTCTCTTCTCTGGTGGTTGTCTCAGGACCACCTGTCTCAGGGAATGTGTTTCCACAGGCCAGAGTGGCTCATAGTAACGTCAGATGCCAGCCTGTTAGGCTGGGGTGCAGTCTGGAACTCCCTGAAAGCTCAGGGTTTATGGTCTTGGGAGGAATCGATTCTTCCGATAAACATTCTGGAACTGAGAGCGATTTTCAATACGCTTCAGGTGTGGCCTCAGCTTGCTGCGGCCAAATTCATCAGGTTTCAGTCGGACAACATCACGACTGTAGCTTATATCAATCATCAGGGAGGAACAAGGAGTTCTCTAGCGATGATGGAAGTTACCAAAATAATTAGATGGGCAGAGGATCACGCTTGCCATCTATGAGCGATCCACATACCAGGAGTAGAGAACTGGGAGGCGGATTTCCTGAGTCGTCAGACTTTTCATCCGGGGGAGTGGGAACTTCATCCGGAGGTGTTTGCCCTTCTTATTCAACTATGGGGCACGCCAGATTTGGATCTGATGGCGTCCCGTCAGAATGCCAAACTTCCTTGTTACGGGTCCAGGTCTCGGGATACCAAGGCGGTGCTGATAGATGTTCTAGCAGTGCCTTGGTTTTTCAATCTGGCTTATGTATTCCCACCGTTTCCTCTCCTCCCACGTCTGGTTTCCAGAATCAAGCAGGAGAGAGCTTTGGTGATCCTGATAGCTCCTGCGTGGCCACGCAGGACTTGGTATGCAGACCTAGTGGACATGTCCTCGGTTCCACCGTGGACTCTGACAATGAGGCGGGACCTTCTAATCCGGGGTCCGTTCTCGCATACAAATCTAATTTCTCTGCTTCTGACTGCTTGGAAATTGAACGCTTGATTTTAGCAAAGCGTGGTTTATCTGAGTCAGTCATTGATACCCTGATTCAGGCTAGAAAGCCTGTCACCAGGAAGATCTATCATAAGATTTGGAGCAAATATCTTTATTGGTGTGAATCCAAAGGTTACTCTTGGAGTAAGGTTAGGATTCCTAGAGTTTTGTCTTTTCTCCAAGAGGGTTTGGAGAAGGGATTTTCAGCTAGTTTTCTAAAGGGACAAATTTCTGCTTTGTCTATTTTACTACACAAACGTCTGGCAGATGTCCCAGACATTCGAGCATTTAGTCAGGCTTTGGTCAGAATTAAGCCTGTATTTAAATCGATTGCTCCACCTTGGAGCTTAAATTTAGTTCTTAAGGTTCTTCAAGGGGTTCCTTTTGAATCCATGCATTCCATAGATATTAAGCTTTTATCTTGGAAAGTTTTGTTTCTATTAAGAATAATAATCAAGAGATTGTTGTTCCTTCTTTGTGTCCTAATCCTTCATCAAAAAAGGAACGATTATTGCACAATCTTGATGTGGTTCGTGCTTTAAAATTTTACTTACAAGCAACCAAAGATTTCCGTCAGACATCTTCATTGTTTGTTGTTTATTCTGGTAAACGGAAAGGTCAAAGGGCTACGGCTACCTCTCTTTCTTTTTGGCTGAGAAGCATCATCCGTTTGGCTTATGAGACTGCTGGACAGCAGCCTCCTGAAAGAATTACTGCTCATTTTACTAGAGCTGTGGCTTCCACATGGGTTTTTAAAAATGACGTGTCTGTTGAACAGATTTGTAAGGCAGCGTCTTGGTCTTTGCTTCATACTTTTTCCAAATTTGATACTTTTGCTTCTTCGGAGGCTATTTTTGGGAGAAAGGTTCTTCAAGCAGTGGTGCCTTCTGTTTAAAGGTCCCTGTCTTGTCCCTCCCTTCATCCGTGTCATAAAGCTTTGGTATTGGTATCCCACAAGTAATGGATGAATCCGTGGACTCGATACATCTTACAAGAGAAAACATAATTTATGCTTACCTGATAAATTAATTTCTCTTGTGATGTATTGAGTCCACGGCCCGCCCTGTTTTTCTAAGACAGGCATTTGTATTTTTATTTTTGAAACTTTCAGTCACCACTGCACCCTATGGTTTCTCCTTTTTCTTCCTAGCCTTCGGTCGAATAACTGGGGGGTGGAGTTAAGGGGGGAGCTATATAGGCAGCTCTGCTGTGGGTGCTCTCTTTGCCACTTCCTGTTGGGAAGGAGAATATCCCACAAGTAATGGATGAATCCATGGACTCGATACATCACAAGAGAAATGAATTTATCAGGTAAGCATAAATTATGTTTTTCTAGATCCTCAAGTTTTTCTTGGATCTCACTAAGCTCTTGATGATGGCAAGTTACCGACTGTGTGAAATTAGTAATGTCCTCCACCAATGGATCTGTGTGTTCCTCCAGAGAGTCTATGCGACCCCCCATATCAGCAATTTCTGTTTTAATCTCAGAAAGACTGTTGGTCATTGCTGTATGCATATTATCCATTTTGTTCCATAATTTTTCGAAATTTACTGTAATGTCCTGCTTAGAGACCAAGTTTCTAAGGTCTGCCTTAGTGACCGGGTTTAATTCATCATCCATAGCTATAGATTCCTCTTCTAGTACTTCCTGATTCTCTAATTCAGGCTCCGTTGGAGTATTTAACTTGGGGGTATGTACATTTTAAAAAAATGTATTTACAGACGTGGATTTAGTTTGCATGTCCCCTTTTATCAGTCTCCTGCTGGACATTATGGCGACTTAGTAGATTACACCTGGTATCATATATTCCACTGTTGAAAACTCAGATGTTAGAATTTGGAACTTTTCTTATTACTGTTATTTTTCTTTTGCCTTGCTCCTCTTATTATGATGTTTCTAGGAAGCTGCAAGAGTTAATCTTCCAGGGTAGTGTGTTTATCTGCGGTATATTAGCTTATGTCAGTGCCCCTTCACTTTTAAAATTCTGCTTTGCCGCCTTGGTTTAGAAGCTGTGTAATCCCACCTGCAAGTATTAAAGTGTTATGTAGGCTTCATTATCTTAATTCAGGAAGGTTCCTGCCCAGAATGAGTAGTTTTAGCCCTCTTATTCATCCGGCTAGGGACCGGTTATATTTTTGCATACCATGCGTCAGCCCTGACCATCGCCATCTTGGTTTTACTGTGAATCTGGAGCGGCCTGTACCGGACCCGGCTTCTACATATAGTACAAACTCCAACCCTTATGTATCAGGTTTTATGTATTTAGGTCCAGTGTCCTTACAGTCTTTGTATATTTAAATTTTTATATATTTATAGCATTTGCGTTGTCACCTGATGCCGAGTATGTGGCACTGAGTTCCGGCGATGCGCTGCTCCTCACTTCTCACCCTTTGCCCGGTCTGGAGATATCAGCTGCTTTGAGCGGCATGCTTATTAGGCAGCATTATAATTCATAAGGATTCTCCTGTCTTGCAATCAAGTTTTTACCGCATTCGAGATCTTGTTAGACAAGTTTAGCCCGTGTGCTGAGCAGAGCTCCGCTATCAGACCTCCATCTCTGAGCTCGGTCAAGCCACGCCCCAGCAATATTCCATAAAATCATATTTAAAGGATACAACAGAAACCATCCGAATATTTGAGGGTTTAGACTGGGATGAAGACCTCCTTTGGATATCGTGCAATGTCACATCCCTATACACGAATATCACCCATAACCTGGGAATAGAGGCTTTTTTGGATTTTTTTAATTAATTTAGTGACCTATCATTTATCCAGTTACAGTTTATGGCCAGGGGGATAGAATTCATCTTATCCCACAACTATTTCTCATTCGAAGATAAATTCTATCGGCAAATACGAGGGACGGCCATGGGGACATCCATGGCTCCCTCGTATGCCAATATTTATATGGCTATTTTTGAAGAGATGTATGTGTGGAATAACAACCCATTTACAAAGAATATATTGATGTATCGCATCATGCTCTATGTGACCCACTGAAGCTTAATTGTGAATTTATTATCCCTTTAAAGAGGCATGGAAGTCAAATTGAAGAATGAATGATTCAGATACAGCATTTCATTTTAAAGATGTTCAATCTATTTCTATTATCAAATTTACATTGTTCTCTTGGTTGAAAAGCATATTTAGATATGGCCAGGAACAGAAATGCACTTCTGTGAGCTAGCTGGTGATTGATGGCGACACACATATGCCTTTTGTCATTGGCACACCAGATGCATGCTGCTAACTCTGCCTTTAACCATGTATTTAACTACTTTATACCACAACACCACATAGTTATATCAAACAATAACACAATTGAAAAACAGTAAAGAAAAAGGATAGAGCGGTTGAATAGTGTCCCTTTAAGTAATTGTGGGAGGGACTCTGTTGCATCAATCATTTTAAATGGGAACCATTACATTTTCAGCACCTGATGGAGGATATTGTTTACCTTTTCAATCTGTAGATGACGTAACCCTCAGATCACCGGTACCTACAAATCTATACCTGAAAATGCTCCTTACTGAGCCTAATAAAATCTTAAAGGGACAGTCTAGTCAAAAATAAACTTTCCGAACATGGCCGCAACAGTGTGAAGCTCCGGGTAGCTAAATCTTAGAGATTAGGTCTTTGAACATTGAGGGAGCTAATATCTGGCTACAAGGTGATAAATAGATGGCTAACTATCCCTACAAGCTATCAACGCAATCGCCATAGCTGTTCGAACACCCGGCGGGACAGAAATTGAGTCGCCATAGCAGATCTGTAACTACGCCACAACTCCTGAGGCTTAGCCGCACCATCGCAGCCTTCCCATTTAAAGAGTCTCAGCACAAGGCATAACAAAAGCTCAAAGGCGAGAGGTTTGAGCCTTTGTGAGACCGGCACCCGTCCTTCCTGCAAAGGGTTGTGACTGACAGCAAGTGGAACATCCCCTAATAACTAAAAATATGGCACGTGTGTCGTACAAGACCCTTCAGGCACTTTTTTTGGAGCAGCTCACCCAGGTCACAGAAGCGGTGAATGCAGTTACACGCTCCCGAATGCATGGGTCCTCAGTGGATGGGGCAGCAGCGGCAGCGCTACAAGAAGACAGGAGAGGGAAACTCCCTACCCAGAGCCCCAGCAAGCGAGTTGTATTTGACCCCAAAAGCCGGGGGTCCACTGGGAGGAGAGCACCTTCATCTACATTGGCCCACAGTGAGTTGTCTGTGAGGGTACAAGCAGGGCAAAACAATAGAGTTGCGGGTCGAGTCCATGCAAGGGTGAGACCGTTCACTCAAAGGCCTGCGGGTGAGCCTGCGGCAGAGAGATGTGCCATGGGCCACACGTGGAAGCCAGAGGATCAACGTCGGTTATCCTCGGAACTGCTGATTGAAATAAAAATTGAAGCGACCTACATGAGACAAGAGCTGCTGCTTCTGGAGCTGGTAGAGCAGCGTTTTTTATTCTCTCCTGCCTGGGGCCCTAATAATAAGACTGGAATAGGATGAAGGTATGATCCTTTGTGGGTTCAGGCAGTCTCCTGAGTGGACTCATGGCTTCTCACTGAATATAACTGTAGGCTTGAGCCTTGAACTCTTGTTTATGACTGCTCTATTTATTAGATATAACTACAGGTTTTAGACTTAAGCCTTTGTTTGCAATTACACCTCTAAGAATTATTGAGATAAAGGAATATGATGACCACAGGTCTGAATCACCGCTCTTTAAGTGTAATGACTTATTTACTTTAGCCATAACCCATTCACTGATAGTTTGTGATTTTTCCCTTTTTTGCATGCTGTATATTACCTGTTACTGAACCTGTACTGGCTCGTAGTTACTGATAGCATAATGTCAATGTCAATATACTTGCAGCTTATGAATGTGGGGGAATACAGATGGCTACTGGCTGGCTACTGGTGCTGGCTACTTAGCTCATGTAAACGTGAATGCTATATCTTGATATCCACAATTCTCTGTCTTGTGCACATCATTCAGATTGTTTTTGTATATATGTTACCTGCATAATCGCTGCAAGTATGCTTCATGTTTATTGCTGTTCACAACCCTTATCCCAATGCTGTCTCACTGTGCCATTATGCGCTATGGGAATTTTCCTTTAGCTTCTATGCTGATACCATTAGCTCCGGTTCATTTATAATGTGTTGCATCTTTAATATGCTAATGTTAACATGTTCTATGTTCTGGCTCACCATACTAAGCGCCCCAAAAATAGGTGTTTCAAGCGCATACTAATACAGTCTGGGTCACCTCATTTCCCTTGTAGGTGGTATCCCGGGGAACATGATATAGTGCCACCTGGGGTCATCCCTGATGGCACTATTGTGAGACCTTGATGTTGCTCTATCTTGTAGTTTGTCTTGCCTATGCAGTTTGCCGTTAGCTATTTCCAACATAGGTTGCTGACATCTTATCTGTTTCTCCTACCCGTGGATTAGGGGAGAGCCTCGGGGGAGATATTTTCATAAATATGTGAAATTGATGTCATGGCAGCTATATTATAATTCTACCAACTGAGGGTCATAAGCACGATACTTTTAATGATATTGTCATACCATCCTTATGAGTCTGTCCGCCCTGGGGGTGAGAGGGGGCCCTCAGTGGGGACAAGTATATTCATTATTACACAGTCCAAGGTTACAATTACACGGTATTTGTTTCTCCTTCTAAGCCAGTGGCCAAGGCTCTGAGGGAGTCCTTGTAAAGGAAGCATAAACCACGAACATGCAAACGTTTGGTTAATTATCACAAGATCCCTAAGTTGTAAACGGCAGCTGAACATTGTGTTACAACGCATCCACTCAAGACTGATCTTAGCTTAAACTATGTAATCTAGAGATGCTATACAGTTAAGCCCCATAGTACGATAGAAGGGCTCTCAGCCTTGCAGGATGCCCAAGTTCTTGTTATGCGTCTTAGTTTTAAAGAAAGCTATGGACAATATTTTATTCCTAGAGCAAGCAACACCTATCTTTACCTCTTTACCTCTTATATTCTGTTCAGCCTATCAACCCTTATGTTTATAGATATGAGATACCTAGCATTAGCCCACCTCCCCCCCCCCTAAAGCAGAGCCCATTCCAGGGTTCCAACTAGGCGGACTACTTTCGCCTCAATCCTTCTTATTTTATAAATATGTGTTCTCACCGAATTGAATTTTGTTGCTTATTCTTTGGGTATGGAACTACGATTTATATAACGTTATTTTCTTATGTGTTTAATGTACGCTATTCCTCCCTGGATATATGTGTATGTACTTCATGTTTACAGATATTTGAGCAGGGGTCCTGCGTGACCCCAATTGTTATCTTTTTCTTTTAAATCAAATAAAAAACTATTAAAAAAAAAAAAAAAAAAAAAAAAACTTTCCTGATTCAGATAAGGCATGTAATGTTAAACAACTTTCCAATTTACTTTTATCATCAAATTTGCTTTGTTTTCTTGGTATTCTTAGTTGATAGCTAAACCTAGGTAGGCTCATATGCTAATTTCTAAGCCCTTGAAGACCGCCTTTTATCTGAATGCATTTGACACATTTTCACACCTAGAGGGTTTTAGTTAATTTGTGCCATATAAATAAGATTGTGCTCACATCTGTGAAGTTATTTATGAGTCAGCACTGATTGGCTAAAATACAAGTCTGTCAAAAAAAAAATCTGAAATAAGGGGGCAGTCTGCAGAGGCTTAGATACAAGGTAATCACAGAGGTAAAACGTGTATTAATATAACCATGTTGTTTATGCAAAACTGGGGAATAGGTAATAAAGGGATTATCTATCTATTTAAACAAGTAGACTATCCCTTTAATATCTACTAGTTGGTAAGCCTGCCCAGAGGGCAGTCTATGTGTTGTTAATAAAAAAAAATTGAACTACAGAAAAAATAAAAAATTAAACCTTATCCCTATGAAAATTAAAAAGCTAACACCCCCTAATCTAATTCTAAACTACCAATAGCCCTTAAAAGCCCTAAATTAAACAGCTCTTTTGCAGTTACAAAATATTCTCAGTCCCCCCAACAGTAAAAACCACAATCCCACCAACCCCCCCCCCAAGATAAATAAACCTAACACAAACAAAATAAACTATTCATTGCCCTGAAAAGAGCATTTGTATGGGCATTCAGCTCTTTTGCTGACCATCCCTAATCTAAAAAAAAAACAAACAAAAAAACTAAATTTAAATTAATCTAAAATTACAGAAAATAAAAAAATCTAATATTACAGAAAATAATTTTTTTATCAAATCCCCCAAAATAAAAACACCCCCTACTCTAAGAATAAACTGCCAGTAGCCCTTAAAAGGGCTTTTTGCAGGGCATTGCCCCAAGATAAACAGCTCTTTTACATAAAAAATACACAAAGTCCCCCCTAACAGTAAAACCCCCCACCCACCAAACCCCCAAATTAAAAAACCTAACACTAAAAAAGCTAAAATACCCATTGCCCTGAATATTTGTTGGGCATTACCCTTAAAGGCATTTAGCTCTTTTACAAAATGCCCACCCTAATCTAAATATTTTTTTTTATTATTATTTAAAAACCTAAGTCTAACCCCCAGGTTGGTACTCACCGTTCCTGAAGTCTGGCGCAGAAGGTCCTGTCCCATGCGGTGAAGTCTTCTTCCGGCGTGGAGCAGAGCTGAAGACCGGCGACCACAAAACCATGGAGCGTGGAGGATCCTCTTTGTATGATTGCCGCTGTACACTGGATAGTGAATTCAAGATACGCGATTAAAGATGGCGTCCCTTGAATTCCTATTGGTTGATTTGATTCTTCAAATTCAAATCAGCCAATAGGATGAGAGCTACTCAAATCCTATTGGCTGTTCAAATCAGCCAATAGGATGAGAGCTACTAAAATGAGAAGAAAAAAAAAGTGCACTCAAGAAAATGTGTAGCCAGGTTTGCAGCACACAGTGTCAAAAAGGTTCACCAGCCCTGGTCTTCAACACTGCAAACAGTACTGGAGTTTAACTTTGTGTGTAACTGTTTTGCAGTGTTTGCTGTAACATATTCTCCTCCTTCACTATTATGCCCCTTTAAGAATACCATAATAATTTGTTTTGTTTTACACATTAGTAATTAGTCAGGCAACAGCCACAGCAGCATGATAGATTCCCGGCGTTCATCAAATCCTACATCACTTCATGCACATTAGTATTTATCATGTAAATGACATCACTTCATTAGTATTCATCATGTAAATGACATCACTTCATGCACATTAGTATTCATCATGTAAATGACATCACTTCATTAGTATTCATCATGTAAATTACATCACTTCATGCAAATTAGTATTCATCATCTAAATGACATCACTTCATTAGTATCCATTGTGTAAATGACATCACTTCATTAGTATTCATCATGTAAATGACATCACTTCATGCACATTAGTATTCATCATGTAAATTACATCCCTTCATTAGTATTCATTGTGTAAATGACATAACTTCATGCATATTAGTATTTATCATGTAAATTACATCACTTCATTAGTATTCATCATGCAAATGAGATCCCTTCATGCACATTAGTATTAATCATGTAAATGACATCCCTTCTAACCTCTAACGCTGGTTTTGACGGCTCCCGCCAAACTCTAAATCTAGCCGTTAGTGTGCTGCTGCCTTCGGATGAGAAGGGCTCCCTCCCCTACTGCTTGTTTTGCTGGCTCAGTGCAGGCATTGGACTGTAACTTGAGCACGACACGCATATGGGCTGGACAAGAGGTTGGCATTGTATAAGGAACCACCTTATAGATAGACAAGCTATGCTGGGAACACCTACTGCGTGTGACTGGTATAGATAGGCACGCTATGCTGGGAACACCTACTGTGTGTGACTGGTATAGATAGGCAAGCTATGCTGGGAACACCTACTGTGTGTGACTGGTATAGATAGGCAAGCTATGCTGGGAACACCTACTGTGTGTGACTGGTATAGATAGGCAAGCTATGCTGGGAACACCTACTGTGTGTGACTGGTATAGATAGGCAAGCTATGCTGGGAACACCTACTGCGTGTGACTGGTATAGATAGGCAAGCTATGCTGGGAACACCTACTGTGTGTGACTGGTATAGATAGGCAAGCTATGCTGGGAACACCTACTGTGTAAGACTGGTATAGATAGACACGCTATGCTGGGAACACCTACTGCGTGTGACTGGTATAGATAGACACGCTATGCTGGGAACACCTACTGTGTGTGACTGGTATAGATAGGCAAGCTATGCTGGGAACACCTACTGTGTGTGACTGGTATAGATAGGCAAGCTATGCTGGGAACACCTACTGCGTGTGTGACTGGTATAGATAGACACGCTATGCTGGGAACACCTACTGCGTGTGACTGGTATAGATAGGCAAGCTATGCTGGGAACACTTACTGCGTGTGACTGGTATGGATAGGCAAGCTATGCTGGGAACACCTACTGCGTGTGACTGCTATATACACACTATAATGAGAACACCTACTGCATGTCACTGCTATATACACACTATAATGAGAACACGTACTGTGTGTGACTGCTATATACACGCTATGCTGGGAACACCTACTGCATGTGACTGCTATATACACACTATAATGAGAACACGTACTGTGTGTGACTGCTATATACACGCTATGCTGGGAACACCTACTGTGTGTGACTGGTATAGATAGGCAAGCTATGCTGGGAACACCTACTGCGTGTGACTGCTATATACACACTATAATGAGAACACCTACTGCATGTGACTGCTATATACACACTATAATGAGAACACGTACTGTGTGTGACTGCTATATACACGCTATGCTGGGAACACCTACTGCATGTGACTGCTATATACACACTATAATGAGAACACATACTGTGTGTGACTGCTATATACACGCTATGCTGGGAACACCTACTGCGTGTGACTGCTATATACACACTATAATGGGAACACCTACTGCATGTGACTGCTATATACACACTATAATGGGAACACCTACTGTATGTGACTGCTATATACACACTATAATGGTAACATGGTATAATGGTAATATTTTGGTGGAAACACTCACCTTGTTCGTCACTTACATCACCACGATTGGTAGGGAAGAAATGTAAATTGGAGTGTAGAAATTGTAACTTGAAAAAGTGAAATACGATATCCCCCCTGTATGCCCACAGAAGTTTATTGACACCATTACAGAAATCAGGGGATTTCATTTTACCTAGGAAGAAACCAAGTGAAACCTCGTCCAAGCTTCTCATTCTTCACCAGTCAGAGCTTCCATAAACATTCCTTCTTTAAAGACATCTCAGATTTATGGTCAAACAAAGGCTCCTTTTAGTTTACCTATTTGCTGATGTTTGGAAATTTTTTAGAGTTTGTCTTTGCCATTGCCTTCACCAAGCATTTTACAAACCCAAGTTTAATGTGGAGGGGAGGAAGAAATATCTTCTTGGGATCAATGAGAGGAACATGTTGGACACTGTATTTTCCAGGCTCATAAGTGTCTTGGCTCCCAGTCATGTTTGATCATCACAATAACTATATGTTCTGGGGGAAACTAAGCATAGATTTCAAATCAGAGGGTTAAACCTAGTTTATGTTACCTATTAGATTCTCTGATGATTTTTTGTTGTTGACCAGTGTAATTAGAAATTTGCACCTCAGTAGCCTAGATTTAATAAAAGTCTATGGCCTAGATTTGGAGTTTGGCGGTAGATGGGTTGTTAACGCTACGCGGGCTTTTTTCTGGCCGCACCATAAATTTAACTCTGGTATCGAGAGTCCAAAAAAATGCTGCGTTAGGCTCCAAAAAAGGAGCGTAGAGCATTTTTACCGCAAATGCAACTCTCGATACCAGAGTTGCTTACGGACGCGGCCAGCCTCAAAAACGTGCTCGTGCACGATTCTCCCATAGGAAACAATGGGGCTGTTTGAGCTGAAAAAAAACCTAACACCTGCAAAAAAGCAGCGTTCAGCTCCTAACGCAGCCCCATTGTTTCCTATGGGGAAACACTTCCTACGTCTGCACCTAACACTCTAACATGTACCCCGAGTCTAAACACCCCTACCCTTACACTTATTAACCCCTAATCTGCCGCCCCCGCTATCGCTGACCCCTGCATTATATTATTAACCCCTAATCTTCCGCTCCGTAAACCGCCGCAACTTACATTATCCCTATGTACCCCTAATCTGCTGCCCCTAACACCGCCGACCCCTATATTATATTTATTAACCCCTAACCTGCCCCCCACAACGTCGCCGCCAGCTACTTACAATAATTAACCCCTAATCTGCCGACCGCAAAGCGCCGCCACCTACGTTATCCTTATGTACCCCTAATCTGCTGCCCCTAACACCGCCGACCCCTATATTTATTAACCCCTAATCTGCCCCCCTCAACGTCGCCGACACCTGCCTACACTTATTAACCCCTAATCTGCCGAACGGACCTGAGCGCTACTATAATAAAGTTATTAACCCCTAATCCGCCTCACTAACCCTATCATAAATAGTATTAACCCCTAATCTGCCCTCCCTAACATCGCCGACACCTAACTTCAATTATTAACCCCTAATCTGACGACCGGAGCTCACCGCTACTATAATAAATGGATTAACCCCTAAAGCTAAGTCTAACCCTAACACTAACACCCCCCTAACTTAAATATAATTTACATCTAACGAAATTAATTAACTCTTATTAAATAAATTATTCCTATTTAAAGCTAAATACTTACCTGTAAAATAAATCCTAATATAGCTACAATATAAATTATAATTACATTGTAGCTATTTTAGGATTAATATTTATTTTACAGGCAACTTTGTAATTATTTTAACCAGGTACAATAGCTATTAAATAGTTAAGAACTATTTAATAGTTACCTAGTTAAAATAATTAGAAAATTACCTGTAAAATAAATCCTAACCTAAGTTATAATTAAACCTAACACTACCCTATCAATAAATTAATTAAATAAAATACCTACAATTACCTACAATAAAACCTAACACTACACTACTATCAATAAATAAATTAAATACAAATAACTACAATTACATAAACTAACTAAAGTACAAAAAATAAAAAAGAACTAAGTTACAAAAAATAAAAAAATCCGATTTCCAATCAGCCAATCAGATTGAGCTCGCATTCTATTGGCTGATCGGAACAGCCAATAGAATGCGAGCTCAATCTGATTGGCTGATTGGATCAGCCAATCGTATTGAACTTGATTCTGATTGGCTGATTCCATCAGCCAATCAGAATATTCCTACCTTAATTCCGATTGGCTGATAGAATCCTATCAGCCAATCGGAATTCGAGGGACGCCATCTTGGATGACGTCCCTTAAAGGAACCGTCATTCGTCGGGAGACGCAGAAAGAAGAGGATGGATCCGCGTCGGCTGCTTCAACATGGACCCGCTCCGCACCGGATTGAAGAAGATCGAAGATGCCGCTTGGATGAAGATGTTTGCCGGTCCGGATGTCCTCTTCTTGCCGGATAGGAGGAAGACTTTGGAGCCTCTTCTGGACCTCTTCAGCACCGGATGCCAGGACGGATCGGTGATACCTGTTGAGGTGAAGACAAGGTAGGAAGATCTTCAGGGGCTTAGTGTTAGGTTTATTTAAGGGGGGTTTGGGTTAGATTAGGGGTATGTGGGTGGTGGGTTGTAATGTTGGGGGGGGGGTATTGTATGTTTTTTTTTTACAGGCAAAAGAGCTGATTTTCTTGGGGCATGCCCCGCAAAGGGCCCTGTTCAGGGCTGGTAAGGTAAAAGAGCTTTGAACTCTATTAATTTAGAATAGGGTAGGGCATTTTTTTATTTTGGGGGTCTTTGTTATTTTATTAGGGGGCTTAGAGTAGGTGTAATTAGTTTAAAATTGTTGTAATATTTTTCTTATGTTTGTAAATATTTTTTTATTTTTTGTAACTTAGTTCTTTTTTATTTTTTTGTACTTTAGTTAGTTTATGTAATTGTAGTTATTTGTAGGAATTGTATTTCATTTATTTATTGATAGTGTAGTGTTAGGTTTTATTGTAGGTAATTGTAGGTATTTTATTTAATTAATTTATTGATAGGGTAGTGTTAGGTTTAATTATAACTTAGGTTAGGATTTATTTTACAGGTAATTTTGTTATTATTTTAACTAGGTAACTATTAAATAGTTCTTAACTATTTAATAGCTATTGTACCTGGTTAAAATAATTACAAAGTTGCCTGTAAAATAAATATTAATCCTAAAATAGCTACAATATAATTATAATTTATATTGTAGCTATATTAGGATTTATTTTACAGGTAAGTATTTATCTTTAAATAGGAATAATTTATTTAATAAGAGTTAATTAATTTCGTTAGATGTAAATTATATTTAAGTTAGGGGGGTGTTAGTGTTAGGGTTAGACTTAGCTTTAGGGGTTAATCCATTTATTATATTAGCGGTGAGCTCCGGTCGTCAGATTAGGGGTTAATAATTGAAGTTAGGTGTCGGCGATGTTAGGGAGGGCAGATTAGGGGTTAATACTATTTATGATAGGGTTAGTGAGGTGGATTAGGGGTTAATAACTTTATTATAGTAGCGCTCAGGTCCGCTCGGCAGATTAGGGGTTAATAAGTGTAGGCAGGTGTCGGCGACGTTGAGGGGGGCAGATTAGGGGTTAATAAATATAATATAGGGGTCGGCGGTGTTAGGGGCAGCAGATTAGGGGTACATAAGGATAACGTAGGTGGCGGCGCTTTGCGGTCGGCAGATTAGGGGTTAATTATTGTAAGTAGCTGGCGGCGACGTTGAGGGGGGCAGGTTAGGGGTTAATAAATATAATACAGGGGTAGGCGGTGTTAGGGGCAGCAGATTAGGGGTACATAAGTATAACGTAGGTGGCGGTCGGCAGATTAGGGGTTAAAAAAATTTAATCGAGTTGCGGCGATGTGGGGGGACCTCGGTTTAGGGGTACATAGGTAGTTTATGGGTGTTAGTGTACTTTAGGGTACAGTAGTTAAGAGCTTTATGAACCGGCGTTAGCCCAGAAAGCTCTTAACTCCTGCTTTTTTTCTGCGGCTGGAGTTTTGTCGTTAGAGCTCTAACGCTCACTTCAGAAACTACTCTAAATACCGGAGTTAGGAAGATCCCATTGAAAAGATAGGATACGCAATTGACGTAAGGGGATCTGCGGTATGGAAAAGTCGCGGCTGAAAAGTCAGCGTTAGACCCTATTTTGAGTGACTCCAAATACCGGCAGTAGCCTAAAACCAGCGTTAGGAGCCTCTAACGCTGGTTTTCACGGCTACCGCCAAACTCTAAATCTAGGCCTATGTAAATAATATCTTACAAATAAAACTCACCAGAACATCTCAACTTAATAATGAAATATTCCATAAAAAACTAATGTCTTACTAATAAAACTCACCAGAGCATTACAATTCAGTAATGAGAGAATTCCTGAAACCTGGACCATTACCTTGTAACAGCCGTGAGTTGCGACATGAACCTCATCATATGTAATGAAGCAGCACATACCTCATAACGGTTAACTTCTCCATGCATAGAAATGTTTCACTGGCAAGAATACCGACATCACAAATACCCTTCAGACATTACTAAACAAGCTAATTAAAATGAAGAAACAGAGCAGAAAAAAAGGGCGCCTCCTAGTGTAGCCAATTTTTATAAAAGGAATAATGCAAAAGTAAGCATACTCACAATGTGTGAAGGCAGAGATAATGCCTAGGTGAACGTTCTGGGAACTTCACAGTGTCCCAGCTAACTGTGCACTTTGCTGAGGGCTGCTCCTCCCAAACGCAGAAAGGATATCTGTAATCTGGAAATCAAGAGAGAAAACAAGAGGGCGACCCCTAGTGCAAATCAATGTGGAACCAGTGATGAATATCTGTTGCAGCTTGCGAATGGATACTCACAGAAAGTATTGCACCCTATAGTGCAAATGAAGCATACTAGGAATAATATGGTGTCCTAGTGCACAAATCCGCCCAAAAGCACTGTCGTGATGAGAGGTGAACTTCAAATATATCAGGTTGATGAAAAAACAGAGAACTCCAGTATCGATAAAAAAGTTTAATTAAAAAAATACACAGATCTACAATGACATCTGTAGTAAAATTGCAACGCGTTTCTAAGCGCTAACCACGATTTTTCCTCAGGCAACCTGATATATTTGAAGTTCACCTCTCATCACGACAGTGCTTTTGGGCGGATTTGTGCACTAGGACACCATATTATTCCTAGTATGCTTCATTTGCACTATAGGGTGCAATACTTTCTGTGAGTATCCATTCGCAAGCTGCAACAGATATTCATCACTGGTTCCACATTGATTTGCACTAGGGGTCACCCTCTTGTTTTCTCTCTTAATTAAAATGAAAACTATATAAATGTGATGGGACCTAGGAGCTTAGACACCAGTGCGAGTTCCAGAGCAGTCCCGGAATGTGCAAGTGCAGCCAGAGACCTCAAGGGTCCAGTGTTCTTGCTTTGGGGAGTGCTAATAAGCTAGTATCCCCAGTCCCGGCGTGTGCAAGTGCTGCAAGAGATCTCCAGGGTCCAGTGTTCTTGCTTTGAGGGAGTGCTAATAAGCTAGTATCCCCAGTCCCGGCATGTGCAAATGCTGCCAGAGACCTCCAGGGTCCAGTGTTCTTGCTTTGTGGAGTGCTACTAAGCTAGTATACCCAGTTTTGGCATGTGCAAGTGCTGACAGAGACCTCCAGGGTCCAGTGTTCTTGCTTTGTGGAGTGCTACTAAGCTAGTATACCAAGTTTTGGCATGTGCAAGTGCTGACAGAGACCTCCAGGGTCCAGTGTTCTTGCTTTGTGGAGTGCTACTAAGCTAGTATCCCCAGTCCTGGCATGTGCAAATGCTGCCAGAGACCTTCAGGGTCCAGCGTTCTTGCTTTGGGGAGTGCTACTAAGAGTAACACATTTTAATGGTCAGGACAAAGATTTTATTCAGTACAAGGTTTGAAATGTAAACATGCAATAGCCAATGACATATGGCCCCTTATTCTCCCCCCTTGTGTCCAGATCCCACCAGGCATAGAAATTTGATCTATCCATTTTATGTCCAGTAAATTTAACGGTGAAGCACCTAGCTTCTAGAACAAGCCCCTCACATGTTTGGTATAATTTGAAAGCTGTCATTCTCAGTAAAAGTGAGGTGCATTTTGGTCACATGGTGTGGGAGCGACAAACCCCTCTGTGTTTACCAAATGCTCACACAGTACAGTAGCCAGGATATGTAGAGGGTACTGAGGGTGCACCAAAAGATGTTAGCCCCAATAAGCACAGAACAACCCTAATGAGCAAGCTCAAATATAAATCATGTTTCTCCCAATCATGGAAAAATGACAAATTGAATAAAGTAAATAATATAAGCAGCGCATAAGAAACAAAGGTAATTGGATGTTTGTGTCATATTAAATAAATACTTAATACTATGTGACAAATCTCAAAAATACTACAAGTACTAGAACCAGTCAATCATGTTATGTACTGTATATAGTAAAAAGATATAGATAATTTAAAGGGACAGTCTACTCCAGAATTTTTAATTTTTAAAAAGATAGATAATCCCTTTATCACCCATTCCCCAGTTTTGCACAACCAACGCTGTTCTATTTATACACATATTACCTCTGTGATTACTTTGTATCTAAGCCTCTGCAGACTCCCCCCTTATCTCAGTGCTTTTGACAGACATGCAGTTTAGCCTATCAGTGCAGACTCCTAAATAACTCAACGGGAGTGAGCACAATGTTATCTATAAGACACACATGAACTAGTACTCTCTAACTGTAAAAATGCTCTGAGCTAAGAGGCGGTTTTCAACGGTTTAGAAATCAGTTTAAGCCTACCTAGGTTTAGCTTTTCAAAAATACCACCAAGGGAACAAAGCAAATTTAGTGATAAAAGTACATTGGAAAGTTGATTAAAATGACATGCCCTATCTAAATCATAGAAGTTTATTTCTTTCATGTAATTAGCAAGAGTCCATGAGCTAGTGACGTATGGGATATACATTCCTACCAGGAGGGGCAAAGTTTCCCAAACCTTAAAATGCCTATAAATACACCCCTCACCACACCCACAATTCAGTTTTACAAACTTTGCCTCCTATGGAGGTGGTGAAGTAAGTTTGTGCTAGATTCTACGTTGATATGCGCTCCGCAGCAAGTTGGGGCCCGGTTTTCCTCTCAGCGTGCAGTGAATGTCAGAGGGATGTGAGGAGAGTATTGCCTATTTGAATTCAATGATCTCCTTCTACGGGGTCTATTTCATAGGTTCTCTGTTATCGGTCGTGGAGATTCATCTCTTACCTCCCTTTTCAGATCGACGATATACTCTTATATATACCATTACCTCTACTGATTCTCGTTTCAGTACTGGTTTGGCTTTCTACTACATGTAGATGAGTGTCCTGGGGTAAGTAAGTCTTATTTTCTGTGACACTCTAAGCTATGGTTGGGCACTTTTTTATAAAGTTCTAAATATATGTATTCAAACATTTATTTGCCTTGACTCAGGATGTTCAACATTCCTTTTTTTCAGACAGTCAGTTTCATATTTGGGATAATGCATTTGAACCAATCATTTTTTCTTACCTTAAAAAATTTGACTTTTTCCCTGTGGGCTGTTAGGCTCGCGGGGGCTGAAAATGCTTCATTTTATTGCGTCATTCTTGGCGCGGACTTTTTTGGCGCAAAAAATCTTTTCTGTTTCCGGCGTCATACGTGTCGCCGGAAGTTGCGTCATTTTTTTGACGTTCTTTTGTGCCAAAAATGTCGGCGTTCCGGATGTGGCGTCATTTTTGGCGCCAAAAAGCATTTAGGCGCCAAATAATGTGGGCGTCTTATTTGGCGCTAAAAAAATATGGGCGTCGCTTTTGTCTCCACATTATTTAAGTCTCATTATTTATTGCTTCTGGTTGCTAGAAGCTTGTTCACTGGCATTTTTTTCCCATTCCTGAAACTGTCATTTAAGGAATTTGATCAATTTTGCTTTATATGTTGTTTTTTCTATTACATATTGCAAGATGTTCCACGTTGCAACTGAGTCAGAAGATACTTCAGGAAAATTACTGCCCGGTGCTGGAGCAGTGTATCTGCTATAAATTTTTGGTATCTGTTTCTCCAGCTGTTGTTTGTATTGAATGTCATGACAAACTTATTAATGCAGATAAAATTTCCTTTAGTACTGTTACATTACCTGTTGCTGTTCCGTCAACATCTAATTTTCAGAGTGTTCCTGATAACATAAGAGATTTTATTTTTTAAATCCATTAAGAAGGCTATGTCTGTTATTTCTCCTTCTAGTTTACATAAAAATCTTTTAAAACTTCTCTTTTTTCAGATGAATTTTTAAATGAACATCATCATTCTGATACTGATAATGGTTTTTCTGGTTCAGAGGTTTCTGTCTCAGAGGTTGATGCTGATAAATCTTTGTATTTGTTCAAGATGGAATTTATTCGTTCTTTATTTTAAGAAGTATTAATTGCATTAGAAATAGAGGATTCTGGTCCTCTTGATACTAAATCTAAACGTTTAAATAAGGTTTTTAAATCTCCTGTAGTTATTCCAGAAGTGTTTAATCTCCCTGATGCTATTTCTGAAGTAATTTCCAGGGAATGGAATAATTTGGGTAATTATTTTACTCCTTCTAAACGTTTAAGCAATTAAACTGTGCCATCTGACAGATTAGAGTTTTTTGGGACAAAATCCCTTAGGTTATGGGGTTGTCTCTACTCCTGCTAAATGTACTACTATTCCTACGGCAGATAGTACTTCATTTAAGGATCCTTTAGATAGGAAAATTGAATCCTTTCTAAGAAAAGCTTACTTATGTTCAGGTAATCTTCTTAGATCTGCTATATTTTTAGTAGATGTTGCTGCAGCTTCAACTTTTTGGTTAAGAAGCTTTAGCGCAACAAGTCACAGATCATAATTTTATAGCATTATTATTATTCTATAACATGCTAATAATTTTATTGGTGATACCATCTTTTGATATCATTAGAGTTGATGTCAGGTATATGTCTCTAGCTATTTTAGCTAGAAAAGCTTTATGGATTAAACTTGGAATGCTGATATGTCTTCTAAGTCAACTTTGCTTTCCCTTTCTTTCCAGGGTAATAAATTATTATCTCAACTGTTAGGAGCGGTATCAGTTTGGAAACTATTTCCAGTTTGGAATATATCCAAGCCTTATAGAAACCTATAGCCAGCTCCTAAGTACCCATGTAGGTGCGGCCCTTATTCCAGCTCAGCTGGTATGGGGCAGATTATGTTTTCTTCAAAGAAATTTGGATCAATTCCGTTCTCAATCTCTGGTTTCAGAACATTGTTTTAGAAAGGTACAGAATTGGCTTCAAGTTAAGGCCTCCTGCTAAGAGATTTTTTTCTTTCCCGTGTCCCAGTTAACACAGCAAAGGCTCAGCATTTCTGAAATGTGTTTCAGATCTAGAGTTGGCTGGAGTAATTATGCCAGTTCCAGTTCTGGAACAGGGGCTGGGGTTTTATTTTATCTCTTCATTGTACCAAATAAGGTCAATTCCTTCAGACCAGTTCCGGATCTATCAATATTGAATCGTTATGTAAGGATACCAACATTCAAGATGGTTACTGTAGGACTATCCTGCCTTTTGTTTAGCAAGGGCATTATATGTCTACAATAGATTTACAGGATGTGTATCTGCATATTCCGATTCATCCAGATCACTTTTAGTGTCTGAGATTCTCTTTTTAGACAAGCATTACCAGTTTTGTGGCTCTACCGTTTGGCCTAGCCTCAGTTCCAAGAATTTTTTTCAAAGGTTCTCGGTGCCCTTCTTTCTGTAATCAGAGAACAGGGTTTTGGTATTTCCTTATTTGGACGATATCTTGTTACTTGCTCAGTCTTCTCATTTTCGAAGAATCTCATACGAATCGACTTGTGTTGTTTCTTCAAGTTCATGGTTGGAGGATCAATTTACCAATCAGTTCATTGATTCCTCAGACAAGGGTAACCTTTTTAGGTTTCTAGATAGATTTCAGTGTCTATGACTCTGTCCTTGTCAGACAAGAGAAGTTTAACATTGATATCAGCTTGTCAAAACCTTCAGTCACAATCATTCCCTTTGGTAGCCTTATGCATGGAAATTTTAGGTCTTAGGACTGCCGCATCAGATGCGATCTCCTTTGCTCGTTTTCACATGCAACCTCTTCAGCTCTGTATGCTGAACCAATGGTATAGGGATTATTCAAAGATATCTCAATTAATATCTTTAAACCGATTATACGACACTCTCTGACATGGTGGACAGATCACCATCGTTTAGTTCAGGGGGCTTCTTTGTTCTTCCGACCTGGACTATGATCTCAACAGATGCAAGTCTTACAGGTTGGGGAGCTGTGTGGGGGTATCTGACAGCACAAGGTGTTTGGGAATCTCAGGAGGTGAGATTTCCGATCAATATTTTGGAACTCCGTGCAATTTTCAGAGCTCTTCAGTCTTGGTCTCTTCTGAAGAGAGAGTTGTTCATTTGTTTTCAGATAGACAATGTCACAACTGTGGCATACATCAATCATCAAAGAGGGACTCACAGTCCTCTGGCTATGAAAGAAGTATCTCAAATTCTTGGTTTGGGCGGAATCCAGCTCCTGTCTAATCTCTGCGGTTCATATCCCAGGTATGGACAATTGGAAAGCGGATTATCTCAGTCACCAAACGTTGCACCTGGGCGAATGGTCTCTTCACCCAGAGGTATTTCCTCAGATTGTTCAAATGTGGGAACTCCCAGAAATAGATCTGATGGCTTCTCATCTAAACAAGAAACTTCCCTGGTATCTGTCCGGATCCCGGGATCCTCGGGCGGAGGCAGTGGATGCATTATCTCTTCCTTACAAGTGTCATCCTGCCTATATCTTTCCGCCTCTAGTTCTTCTTCCAAGGGTATTTTTTCAATATTCTAAAGGAATGCTCGTTTGCCCTGCTGGTAGCTCCAGCATGGTCTCACAGGTTTTGGTATGCGGATCTTGTCCGGATGGCCTCTTGCCAGCTGTAGACTCTTCCGTTAAGACCAGTCTTTCTGTCTCAAGGTTCTTTTTTCCATCAGGATCTCATTACCTTAATTTTAAGGTATGGAGTTTGAACGCTTGATTCTTGGTCAAAGAGGTTTTTCTGACTCTGTGATTGATACTATGTGACAGGCTCGTAAATCTGTATCTAGAGAGATATATTATAGAGTCTGGAAGACTTATATTTCTTAGTGTCTTTCTCATCTTTTTTCTTGGCATTCTTTTTGAATACCGAGAATTTTACAGTTTCTTCAGGATGGTTTAGATAAAGGTTTGTCCGCAAGTTCCTTGAAAGACAAATCTCTGCTCTTTCTGTTCTTTTTCACAGAAGGATTGCTAATCTTCCTGATATTCATTGTTTTGTACAAGCTTTGGTTCGTATAAAACCTGTCATTAAGTCAATTTCTCCTCCTTGGAGTTTGAATTTGGTTCTGGGGGCTCTTCAAGCTCCTCCTTTTGAACCCATGCATTCTTTGGTCGTTATATTACTTTCTTGGAAAGTTTTGTTTCTTTGGCCATCTCTTCTGCCAGAAGAGTCTCTGAATTATCTACTCTTTTTGTGAGTCTCCTTTTCTGATTTTGCATACGGATAAGGCGGTGCTGCGAACTTCTTTTGAATTTTTTACCTAAGGTTGTGAATTCTAACAACATTAGTAGAGAAATTGTGGTTCCTTCATTATGTCCTAATCCTGTGAATTCTAAGGAGAAATCATTGCTTTCTTTGGATGCTGTTAGAGCTTTGTAATATTATGTTGAAGCTACTAAGTCTTTCCGAAAGACTTCTAGTCTATTTGTCATCTTTTCCGGTTCTAGAAAAGGCCAGAAAGCTTCTGCCATTTCTTTGGCATCTTGGTTGAAATCTTTATTTCATCATGCCTATGTTGAGTCGGGTAACACTCCGCCTCAAAGGATTAAAGCTCATTCTACTAGGTCAGTTTCTACTTCCTGGGCATTTAGGAATGAAGCTTCGGTTGATCAGATTTGCAAAGCAGCAACTTGGTCCTCTTTGCATACTTTTACTAAATTCTACCATTTTGATGTGTTTTCTTCTTCTGAAGCAGTTTTTGGTAGAAACGTATTTCAGGCAGTGGATTCAGTTTGAATCTTCTGCTTATGTTTTTTCATTAACATTTTATTCTGGGTGTGGATTATTTTCAGCAGGAATTGGCTGTCTTTATTTTATCCCTCCCTCTCTAGTGACTCTTGCGTGGAAAGATCCACATCTTGGGTAATCATTATCCCATACGTCACTAGCTCATGGACTCTTGCTAATTACATGAAAGAAAACATAATTTATGTAAGAACTTACCTGATAAATTCATTTCTTTCATATTAGCAAGAGTCCATGAGGCCCACCCTTTTTTGTGGTGGTTTTGATTTTTTTGTATAAAGCACAATTATTCCAATTCCTTATTTTATATGCTTTCGCACTTTTTTCTTATCACCCCACTTCTTGGCTATTCGTTAAACTGAATTGTGGGTGTGGTGAGGGGTGTATTTATAGGCATTTTAAGGTTTGGGAAACTTTGCCCCTCCTGGTAGGAATGTATATCCCATACGTCACTAGCTCATGGACTCTTGCTAATATGAAAGAAATGAATTTATCAGGTAAGTTCTTACATAAATTATGTTTTTTTTCTAGACTGTCCCTTTAAATACCTTTATAGTAGCGGCCAGTATACTAAGTGCCCGAAAAATATACAAATGTAAAAAATAAAATACGCTCCTTCCACAGTGAGTCTACACTTAGTACAAGTGGCCGCTTAACACTCTGTGTTAGTTTATGTTGACGTTGTTAGTTCATTAGTAAGCAGGTTTGCAATATGTTTTTCATTCACACCATTGGTGCCTTTACAAACTACACATCAATCTAAAAACAAAGTATTCAGCTGTTACTTGCTACACCGTTGTTCAAACATATTATTATGAGCAAAATATACTCTGTAATTCGAAGTGGTGCTAACGGTACGTAGCTATTACCAATTCCTATCTTTAGCCCAGCGGTTGCTTTCTATTAAAAACACTTGGCTAGCCTATTAATACTCCCCACCCTCCCCTGACATGTTTGGCAGTGACCGGATTTTATAAAGTACACTTCCCTAAGTACTTTAATATAATGTTCGAGCCCCGTTGCTTTGTGGTTTTAATGTTTCCATTGTTTTAGTTTGACACAATAAAAGTTATATTTTAACCTATCTCCATTTTGTGTAACATTGTTCTAGTTAAAGCCTTTAAGGGAAATTGAGTGCTAAAATATGTACATTGAGATCAGTCTTGTACTGACAACCCAGTTCATACTTGAATCAGTACATAGCACCTGGAACCCAAATCATTACTATATTACAAACATTTGTAAATATATAAATATATAAGGGCATTCCGTATCCATTAATGCTGTAGTGCCATTAGTTGTTTCTTTTTCACATAGCAGAATATGTTCTACTAGTCCTAAAGCCTGTGTACATGGGCCAATTTTTTAGGTACCGCAGTTCCAACCCTTGCTCCCTTTCTCTCCACCCTCTCTTTTGCGCTCTCTCTCTCTCCCCCCCTCTCTTTTGAGTTCTCTCTCTCCCCCTTATTTTGCACTCTCCCCCCTCTTTTGCTCTCTCTCTCTCCCCTTTTTTGCTCTCTCTCTCTCCCCTCTTGTGCTCTCTCTCCCCCCTCTTTTGCTCTCTCTCTCCCACCTCTTTTGCTCTCTCTCCCCTCTTTTGCTCGCTCTCTCTCTTCCCCCCTCATCTGCTCTCTCCCCCCTCTTGCTCTCTCTCACCCTCTTTTGCTCTCTCTCTCCTCTATTTTGCTCTTTCCCCACTCTTTTGCTCTCTCTCTCTCTCCCCCTCTTTTGCGCTCTCTCCCCCTCTCTTTTGCTCTCTCTCCCCCTCTCTTTTGCTCTCTCTCCCCCCTCTCTTTTGCTCTCTCTTCCCCTCTCTTTTGCTCTCTCTCTCTCCCCCCCTCTCTTTTGCTCTCTCTTCCCCTCTTTTGCACTCTCTCTTCCCCTCTTTTGCGCTCTCTCCCCCTTCTCTTTTGCGCTCTCTCCCCCTCTCTTTTGCGCTCTCTCTCCCCCTCTTTTGTGCACTCTCTCTCACCCCTCTTTTGTGCACTCTCTCTCCCCCCTCTCTTTTAAACTCTCTCCCTTCCCCCTCTCTTTTGAGCTCTCTCTCCCCCCCTCTCTTTTGAGCTCTCTCTCTCCCCCCACTCTTTTGCGCTCTCTCTCCCCCCTCTTTTTTGCGCTCTCTCCACCTCTCTTTTGTGCTAGCCTATTAATACTCCCCACCCTCCCCTGACGTGTTTGGCAGTGACCAGATTTTTCAAAGTACACTTCCCTAAGTACTTTAATATAATGTTTGAGCCCCGTTTGCGCTCTCTCCCCCTCTTTTTTGCTCTCTCCCCCTCTCTTTTGCGCTCTCTCTCTCCCTCTTTTGCTCTCTCTCTCCCTCTTTTGCACTCTGTCTCCCCTCTTTTGCGCTCTCTTTTAAACTCTTCCCCCTCTCTTTTGCGCTCTCTCTCCCCCCTCTCTTTTGAGCTCTCTCTCTCCCCCTCTTTTGTGCGCTCTCTCTCCCCCTCTCTTGCGCTCTCTCCCCCTCTCTTGCGCTCTCTCCCCCTCTCTTTTGCGCTCTCTCTCTCCCTCTTTTGCGCTCTCTCTCCCACCTCTCTTTTAAGCTCTCTCTCCCTCCTCTCTTTTGAGCTCTCTCTCCCCCCTCTCTCTCCCCCTCTTTCACTCCCACTCTCTTGCGCTCTCTCTCCCTCTTTTGCTCTTCCCCCCTCTCTCTGCTCGCTTTCTTTCTTTCCTTCCTTCCTCTGTTTTGTTCTCTCCCGCCGGCCACGCCCCTCCCGTGAGGCCACGCCCCTCGTCACGCCCCCTTGTCTCGTCCGCCATGCCCGCCGGCCACGCCCCCACCACGGCACGCCCAACGCCGGCCACGCCCCCACCAGGCAGCTTCCGTGCGCACTACTCTGCAGCTGAAGGCCAGGTGTATTTGTCCGCGCGCAGTCTCTTCTGCGCATGACGGCTTCAGACAAACACACTTGGCCTTTTATAATATAGGATGTATTTACAAACAGATATTCCTATCAATATCTGTTTATATTTATGCCTATATATAATCATCTATATACAGTATATATATATATATATATATATATATATATTTTTTTTTTAGTTATTTTACCCCTCTCCCTCTATTGCTCACTGTTTTCATGAACTTTGAATGCTATTATGCCTGCTTTTGTTTTTCTCTACTGAAACTGTTACATTGTGGAAATTGAATGTTTTGCCTAATGTTGTTTTTCTTTTTCTGTTACATTTTGCGAGATGTCTCATTCTGATCCACGCTCTGATGTTACTGTAGAAACTATGATGCCTTGGAACACAATTCGACAAAGCTAAGTGTGTTCTTTTTATTATTAAGCTGTTGTTATTTATTCAGCTCAATTATGTGGCATTTATTTATCATGTTATATGCTAGTAATGTTTCTACATGTACAATAACATTTACTGTTTTTTACCTATTCAGTTCATGTACTTGATTTCATCTGCAAACATCACATGCTGTTGCTTATATCATAAAAGGTTATGACTGCTATTATGCCTTTAAGTAAACTTACCAGGTCTTTTCAAAATTGTTTTAATTAACTTTGTTCTGACCAACAGCATACTTAAAGGGACAGTATACACTCATTTTCATATAACTGCATGTAATAGACATTACTATAAAGAATAAGATGCACAGATACTGATATAAAAATCCAGTATAAAACTGTTTAAAAACTTACTTAGAAGCTGTCAGTTTGGCTCTGTTGAAAAGGTAGCTGGAAAGCCCACTGCAAGTGGGAAATAAGACACTCCCCCCTCCCCCTGCTTTTGCATATGAAAAGACCCTTTATACAAACAGGAGCAAGCTGGAGAAGGTAGCTGACCGTATTCACATAAAACTTTGGGGCTTGGTTAGGAGTCTGAAAATCAGAGCAATGTTATTTAAAAATAAGCAAAACTATACATTTATTTAAAAAAAAAACTTTATGGGCTTTATAAATAGATCATCTACAAAACATTTATGCAAAGAAAAAATGAGTGTATAATGTCCCTTTAAGTTTATTCTACTGATGAAGGTTTCTTTGGCTCAAACGATCCTGTATCAGACAGTTTCTCCTTATTTTTCATTTGAACATTTTTTGTTCTTTGTTAAGGAAATGTTTCTATTTATAGCTTTTAGGAGTTTAGTCCTCCTATTAACTATCGGCTAGATTACGAGTTTTGCGGTACGAGTGAAAAAGCAGCATTATGACTCTTTTTTACTACCGCTGGTATTACTAGTCTTGCAGGTTTAGGGGCACCGCACACTTTTTTGCCGTAACGCAACGTATACCGCAATTTTCAAAAAGTCCTTTTCCAAATTGGACTTCCTTTGCACCAGTATTACGAGTCTGCCTGGGAGGCCAAAAAGTGAGCGGTACAGCCTAAAACTTTAAGATCCATAACGTTACTTAGTAGAGCAAAAAGTTAACTGTAATTGAAGATCCATAACGTAATCTGAAAGTCAGTAGTTATGGGTTTTGTGCTACAAAGCTGTAACATAAAACTCATAACTAAAGTGCTAAAAAGTACACTAACACCCATAAACTACCTATTAACCCCTAAACCGAGGCCCTCCCACATCGCAAAGACTAAAATAAAATTATTAACCCCTAATCTGCCTCTCCGGACATCACCGCCACTAGAATAAAGATGTTAACCCCTAAACCGCCGCACTCCTGCATCGTAAACAATAGTTAAATATTATTAACCCCTAATCTGCCGCCCCTAACATCGCCGCCACCTACCTACATTTATTAACCCTCTAATCTGCCGCCCTCCAACGTCGCCGCACTATATTAAATTTATTAACCCCTAAACCTAACCCTAACACCCACTACCTTTAATGTAATTAAAATAAATCTAAATAAAACCTACTATTAATAACTAAATAAATCCTATTTAAAACTAAATACTTACCTGTAAAATAAACCCTAAGCTAGCTACAATATAACTAATAGTTACATTGTATCTAGCTTAGGTTTTATTTTTATTTCACAGCTAAGTTTGTATTTATTTTAACTAGGTAGAATAGTTACTAAATAGTTATTAACTATTTACTAACTGCCTAGCTAAAATAAATACAAAGTTACCTGTAAAATAAAACCTAACCTGTCTTACACTAACACCTAACCTTACACTACAATTAAATAAATTACATAAATTAAATACAATTAACTAAATTACAAAAAAAAAACAACACTAAATTACACAAAATAAAAAAGAAGATATTTAAACTAATTACACCTAATCTAATAGCCCTATCAAAATAAAAAGCCCCCCCCCCCCAAAATAAAAAAAAAACCCTAGCCTAAACTAAACTACCAATAGCCCTTAAAAGGGCCTATTGCGGGGCATTGCCCCAAATAAATCAGCTCTTTTACCTGTAAAAAAAAATACAAACAACCCCCCCAATAGTAAAACCCACCACCCACACAACCAACCCCCCAAATAAAATCCTACCTAAAAAAACTAAGCTCCCCATTGCCCTGAAAAGGGCATTTGTATGGGCACCCAATAAACCCTTAAAAAAGCCTAACACTAACCCCCGAAGATCCACTTACAGTTTTTTAAGACCTGACATCCATCCTCAACAAAGCCGGCAGAAGTCCTCAACGAAGTGGCAGAAGTCTTCATCCAACTGGGCAGAAGTCTTCATCCAGACGACATCTTTCCTCTATCTTCATCCATCCGGCGCGGAGCGGGCCCATCTTCAAGATATCTGGTGCAAAGGATCCTCTTCAATCGACGTCTTCTTGAACAATGAAGGTTCTTTTAAATGACATCATTCAAGATGGTGTCCCTTCAATTCCGAATGGCTGATTAAAGGTGAAAAAATCCTATTGGCTGATGCAATCAGCCAATAGGATTGAGCTTTCATCCTATTGGCTGATCCAATCAGCCAATAGGATTGAGCTTGCATTCTATTGGCTGTTCCAATCAGCTAATAGAATGTAAGCTCAATCATATTGGCTGATTGGATCAGCCAATAGGATGAAAGCTCAATCCTATTGGCTGATTGCAACAGCCAATAGGATTTTTTCAATCTTAAATCCGATTGGCTGATAGAAATCTATCAGCCAATCGGAATCTAAGGGTAGCCATCTTGGATGACGTCATTTAAAGTGAAACCTCATTCGGAAGAAGACGTCAATTGAAGAGGATGCTCCGCGCCGGATGTTTTAAAGAGAGACCTGCTCCGTGCTGGATGGATGAAGATACAAGATGCCATCTGGATGAAGACTTCTGCCCGGTTGGATGAAGACTTCTGCCCGGGCGGATGAAACCTTCTGCTGCTTCGCTGTGGACTTCTACTGCTTTGTTGAGGATGGATGTCGGGTCTTCAAAAACTGTAAGTGGATCTTCGGGGGTTAGTGTTAGACTTTTTTAAGGTTTTACTGGGTGGGTTTTATTTTTAGATTAGGGTTTTGGAGCAATGGTTAGCTTAGGTTTTTTTTAGTTAGGATTTTATTTGGGGGGTTTGATTGTGTGGGTGGTGGGTTTTACTGTTGGGGGGTTGTTTGTATTTTTTTTTACAGGTAAAAGAGCTTATATCTTTGGGGCAATGCCCCGCAAAAGGCCCTTTTAAGGGCCATTGGTAGTTTAGTTTTTTTATTTTGATAGGGCTATTAGAGTAGGTGTAATTAGTTTAAATATTTGATAATTTATTTTTTTATTTTGTGTTATTTAGTGGGGTTTTTTTGTAATTTAGTTAATTGGATTTAATTTATGTAATTTATTTAATTTTAGTGTAATGTTAGGTGTTAGTGTAAGGCAGTTTAGGTTTTATTTTACAGGTACATTTGTATTTATTTTAGCTAGGTAGTTAGTAAATAGTTAATAACTATTTAGTAACTATTCTACCTAGTTAAAATAAATACGAACTT
Organism: Bombina bombina; assembly: GCF_027579735.1. NCBI lineage: Eukaryota > Metazoa > Chordata > Amphibia > Anura > Bombinatoridae > Bombina > Bombina bombina. Next base: position 1,416,867,548 of record NC_069500.1, read on the forward strand.
AGCTGTGAAATAAAAATAAAACCTAAGATAGATACAATGTAACTATTAGTTATATTGTAGCTAGCTTAGAGTTTATTTTACAGGTAAGTATTTAGTTTTAAATAGAAATTATTTAGTTATTAATAGTAGGCTTTATTTAGATTAATTTTAATTACATTAAAGTTAGTGGGTGTTAGGTTTAGACCTAGGGTTAGGTTTGGGGTTAATAAATATAGTATAGTAACGGCGATGTTGGGGGTGGCAGATTAGGGGTTAATAAGTATAGGTAGGTTGCAGCGGCATTGGTTGCGGAGGATTAGAGGTTAATAACATTATGTAGGTGTCTGCGATGTTGGGGGCAGCAGATTAGGGGTTAATAAGTATAATGTAGGTGGCGGCGGTGGCAGCAGATTAGGGGTTAATAAGTGTAAGATTAGGGGTGTTTAGACTTGGGGTTTATGTTAGGGTGTTAGGTGTAGACATAAATTTTCTTTCCCCATAGGAATCAATGGGGCTGCGTTACGGAGCTTTACGCTGCTTTATTGCAGGTGTTAGGCTTTTTTTCAGCCGACTCTCCCCATTGATGGGAAAATCAGCTTACCGCAGCTCACTGCAGTGCTGGTATTGGAGTACGGTATGGAGCTCAATTTTGCTCTACGCTTACTTATTGCCTTTTAACGCCTGGTTTGTAAAAACCTGTAATACCAGCGCTGTAGGTAAGTGAGCGGTGACAATAACTTGCAAGTTAGTACCGAGCAGCTATTACCGCAAAACTCGTAATCTAGCCGTATGTTAATAATACTTTTCAAATCTGGATTTTTTAACATTTTTGCTTTTGAGGTTTTTTCCTATTCAATATACTATCTGTATTATATTCTAGAAGAGAATGGTTATTCTGATTCCCTCTTGGGACTGTACTACTATTTCTAAGGAAATTGGTACTTGTTTTCGGGATTCTTTAGAATTTGAATATAACCATAATAGAGCATGTTCACGTACTGTTTATATTTTTAGCCCAGCTTTATCTGTTGCTGACATTACTGTTCTCTCATCCTTTGTTGAACAGTTAGCATAAGCAGTTTTCAGATTCTTAAGTATATAACTCTTGTAGCGGGTCTCGGTACCCCAGACTGGGTATACCTGCTAAAGTCAGCTTCCTCCCACCAAACGCCAACCCATGAACCTCCACTGGATACCTTCCACTATTAGAATAATGGCCACTGCAAGTTGTTATAGCTACCCCCAAGAACATTAGCCAAGACTGAATGCTTGAGGATCAAAATAGGAACTGCTTTATTGCACAGAAAACACAGCTTTTATACATTTCCAACAAAGGGGGGTAGTTACCACATAATTAATAGAAACAAATATACAATGAGACAAACATCAGACAATGGTTAGTTAAACAAGATTCTAATCACATCCTGACTTACAAAAGGACAATAGATGACTCACACAATAACAGAAAGACACTTTACACCTAGACTAGATATACTGACACATAGCAGCAGGAGGTCTCAGCATAAGATTGTCTGTGCTGTGTGTAATCTCCTGCTCTGTCTCACACCTAGACTTAGATATATAGACACATAACATCAGGAGGTCTCAGCATTAGATTGTCTGTACTTTGTGTAATCTCCTGTTCTGTGTCTCACACCTAGACTAGATATACAGACACATAACAGCAGGAGGTTGCAATAAGCTCAAACATTCTGATTCTAAGGGGGGTGGTTGGAGCAGGCAATACTGAATTGGGCTGTTACCTTATACTCCAACAAAACACAGGAACCCCAACTCTGTATCAGTTCCCTCCAGTCCTCATAGTCTCTGGGGATTCATGGAAACTGTGTAAACCTGAATCCAGGGTAAAAGTACTCCAAATGTACCCTGGGTACCCACCTCCCAAATCATAGAATCCCTTCAAGTTCCTGGGTCCATAGTCGGTGGGGAGGAGACTGGCCTGCAGTCTTCTCCAAGTACTAAAGTAAGGAAAGCTTCCGTTACATTTCTTCCTCCCCCTGGGGTAGACTAACCAGGTACCAGACCACTGGTTTGGACCTGTGTTAGTTGGATGGCCCAGCCCAAAACTTTCTTTCATTTTTGTTTTTGGCCACTGCCACTGGGGAGTGAGAATGCTGATCTTCTATTCCTGGAACACGCTAAGCTGCTGGGGAGAGAGGTCGGCTACCTCCTCTCCCTGGGTCCTGCTTTGTTGCTGGGGAGAGAGGCTAGCTGCTTCCTCTCCCTGGAACTGGTTCTGCTGCTGGGGAGAGAGGTCCGCTACCTTCTCCCTGGAACTGGCTCTGCCGCTGTGGAGAGAGGTCGGCTACCTCCTCTCCCTGGAAACCGCTCTGTTGCTGGGGAGATAGGTCAGCTACCTCCTCTTCCTGGAACTGGCTACCTCCTCTCCCTGGAAATGGCCCTGCTGCTGGGGAGAGAGGTTGGCTACCTCCTCTCCTTGGAAATGGCTCTGCCGGTATGGAGAGAGGAAGTCTACCTCTTCTCCCTGGAAATGGTTCTGCCGCTGGGGAGAGAGGTCGGCTACCTTCTCTCCCTGGAACGGGGTGTGGAGAGAGGTCAACTACCTCTTCTCCCTGGAACTGACTCTCCTGCTGTGGGGAGAGGTCGGCTACATCCTCTCCCTGGATACTGCTCTTCCACTGGGGAGAGAGGTCAGCTACCTCCTCTCCCTGGAACTGACTCTGCTGCTGTGGAGAGAGGTCAGCTACCTCCTCTCCCTGGCTTCCTAGAGCTGCTGCAGGTGCTAGGCAGAGGCCAGGGGTGCTCTGCCCTGTGGCCATCTCTTCTGCTGAAGACTCACCGGTCTGTCCCTCTTTAGAGGAAAAGTCTACTAAATTATCAATCTCTGGAGCCTGTGGCTATGTAGAGAAATTGACTACCTCCTCTCCCTTGGACTCCAGAGATATCACAGGTGCTGGACAGAGGCCATTGGTGCCCTGCCTTGTTGCCAGCGCTTCTACTGGTGTGGCAAGCTCAGGGCCAGGCCAGGCTGTTGATCGTGGTCTAGCAGCACATAGCCCTCTGTAGGATCATCCGTCTCCATCTCCGGACACAACTGGACCACATACCACCGCAGTGCCCAGTACCCTTCATCCACCTCCATCTCTGTCTGAACCATTCCGTCCGATTTGACCATCCATTCCTCCCGGGGCTGCTTTTCCAGGAATGGCATTCGTAGATCCATCTGGAACCAGTATTGCTGCTCTGGAGTAGGAAGGGACTTCCCCTGGTAGTCCTGTTCAAACTGGAGAGCCTCATACCAGAGTTTCCTTCGAACTATATCCTTCCAGGCCAGTTTGCCCTCTGCCAAGACAGGACCGTCAAACTGGGCCAGCAGTGCCTGCAATCTCCACTAGAATTCAGCCTCCATTTCCATCGAGGTCCCACTGGTAGTTTGGAACTGCTCCGTAAGGAGGAAGCAGATCCCACCGCTGCCAGCCAATTGTAGCGGGTCTCGGTACCCCAGACTGGGTATACCCACTAAAGTCAGCTTCCTCCCACCAAACGCCAACCCATGAACCTCCACTGGATACCTTTCGCTATTAGAATAATGGTAGCTGCAAGTTGTTATAGCTACCCCCAAGGACATTAGCCAAGACTGAATGCTTGAGGGCCAAAATAGGAACTGCTTTATTGCACAGAAAGCACAGCTTTTATACATTTCCAACAAAGGGGGGTAGTTACCACATAATTAATAGAAACAAATATTATACAATGAGACAAACATCAGACAATGGTTAGTTAAACAAGATTCTAATCACATCCTGACTTACAAAAGGACAATGGATGACTCACACAATAACAGAAAGACACTTCACACCTAGACTAGATATACAGACACATAACAGCAGGAGGTTGCAATAAGCTCAAACATTCTGAGTCTAAGTGGGGGGGGGGGTTGGAGCAGGCAATACTGAATTGGGCTGTCACCTTATACTCCAACAAAACACAGGAATCCCAACTCTGTATCAGTTCCCTATAGTCCTCAGAGTCTCTGGGAATTCATGGAAACTGTGTAAATCTGAATGCAGGGTAAAAGTACTCCAAATTTACCCTGGGCACCCACCTTCCAAATCATAGAATCCCCTCAAGTTCCTGGGTACATAGTCAGTGCGGAGGAGGCTGGCCTGCAGTCCTCTCCAAGTACAAAAGTAATGGAAGCTTCCGGTACAACTCTGTTTATTTACTTTAGATGTATTCATTTAATTATGTTTACTATATCTATTATTATGATTTCAAATATATTTTATTATCTCTCTCTTGTTAGGATAATAATTTGTTTGATTTCTATTATCTCCACTATTTCTGGAGGTTTAGAGGTTTTTTCTGCCCTACTTTTAGTCTGGTGATGTAGATCAGTTGGTAAATGTCCTGCCTACAAACACTTGTTCTAGACCCAAGGGTCATAGATTAATTTCCCGGCAGGGTTAATACAACCCTTTGGCCTTTGAGGTCAATTTATTGTATAACATTTATTTGGGTAATAATAACTACTGTTTTTATCAGCTGCTAATTTGGCTAACTCCGAGTGTAAGCACTGAAGAAGCGTTTATTTGTATCCTTTTGGGAGAAACACGCTTTATAATTACTAGTTATTAGACTGCATGAAGGTGCGGTTCTCAAACCAGTCCTTCTGGTGGGGGGCAGATTAAATTGTTTTTGGATGAACCCAGTCCAAATTCTATATTATTCTTAGGGTTTGAATAGATTTCTAGAATGAGACCTCCTATGGAAAGAATCTTTCTTTCTCAGTACACTCTGTGAATTTTTTTCAGGAGTGATTATGTCAGTTCTTTTTGCAGGAACATGATTTGGGTTTCTATTTCAATTCTATTCTTTGTCTCTAAGAAGAAGAGGTTTATTCTGTCCAATCTTGGATCTGAAGACTTTTATATTGTTTTGTTAGAGTCTCCACTTTTTAGTTGGTGATTATAAGGACTATTATGCCTTTTTGTTAAGGTCATTTCATGTCCACTCCATTTTTAGGATGTTTATCCTCATATTTTATTTCATTCAGATCACTTGTGTATTCTGAGATTTTATTTTTAAACTTTACCAATTTGTCGCTTTTCCATTTGGTTTAGTGACAGCTTTATGAATCTTTTCAAAGGTTCTTGGTGCCATTCTATCTGTCTTCAGACAGTAGGGTATTGTGGTGCTTTCTTATTTAGATGGTATCTTGGTATTAGCTTAAACTTTTATTTCTCCAACATTGGTGTGTCCGGTCCACGGCGTCATCCTTACTTGTGGGAATATTCTCTTCCCCAACAGGAAATGGCAAAGAGCACAGCAGAAGCTGCCCATATAGCCCCTCCTCAGGCTCCGGCCCCCAGTCATTCTCTTTGCCGCTCTGAACAAGTAGCATCTCCACGGAGATGGTGAAGAGTATGTGGTGTTAGTTGTAGTTTTTTATTCTTCTATCAAGAGTTTGTTATTTTAAAATAGTGCCGGTTTGTACTATTTACTCTAAAACAGAAAAAGATGAAGAGTTCTGTTTAAAAGAGTATGATTTTAGCAGCAGTAACTAAAATCAATTGCTGTTCCCACGCAGGACTGTTGAGCCCAGAGAACTTCAGTTGGGGGGGAACAGTTTGCAGACTTTTTTGCTCAAGGTATGACTAGTCCATTTTCTAACAAGACTTAGTAATGCTAGAAGACTGTCATTTTCCCTCTTTGGGATCGGTAAGCCATTTTCTTAGACTCATAACAGAATGAAGGCTTATTAATGGGCTATATACTGGTTGACACTATTGTGGGCTAAATCGATTGCTTTATTCGACATTTATATGTGGTTTGAAGTGTTTTTAAAACCTGAGAATAATTTGGTAACGTTTTTAGGCGCCAGGCAGTCGTTTAGACACCTTTCCCAGTCAGAAAGGGCCTTTCATTCTAGTAGGCAGAGCCTCATTTTCGCGCCTTAATTGCGCAGTTTCTTTTGGATGCAGTGCATGCAGCTTCATGTGAGAGGGTCTGGTGGCCATTAAAAACGTTCCCGGAAGGCTTATTTCTGTGACGAATAACCCCCAAGGACAGGTGAAGCCACTGCAAATGCTGTGGCTGGGACTGTAGTGGGTTTAAAATTGCTAATTGATAAAACAGCTCCGGTTTCCTCATTTAAGGGGTTACAAACTTGAAAATTGGGGTGCAATACTTTTAAGGCATTAAGACACTAGGATGCAAATTTGGTAAAGATATTTCCTTCATAGTTTTTCACATATTCAGAAATAAAATTTAATTACATTAATAGCCTGTATAAGCCTGTCTAACATGTTTGTACCTTCAGATAGATCATGTTCTGTATGTATGGAGGCCAAGGTGGCCCCCCCTTCAAATGTATGTGATAATTGTGCCATGGCGTCCAGACAAAGTAAGGACAGTACTGTCACATTTAATAAGGTTGCCCAAGATGATTCCTCAAATGAAGGTAGTGGGGATAGTTCATCATCCTCTCCTTCTGTGTCAATACCAGTTATGCCCGCGCAGGCGACTCCTAGTACATCTAGCGCGCCAATGCTTGTTACTATGCAACAATTAATGGCAGTAATGGATAATTCTATAGCTAATATTTTATCCAAAATGCCAGCATTTCAAAGAAAGCGTGATTGCTCAGTTTTAAATACAATAGAGCAAGAGTGCGCTGACGATAATTTATCTGTCATACCCTCAAACCAGTCAGAATTGGCAGTGAGGGAGGGTTTGTCGGAGGGAGAAATTTCTGATTCAGGAAGAATTTCTCAACAGGCAGAACCTGATGTTGTGACGTTTAAATTTAAGTTAGAGCATCTCCGCGCCTTACTTAAGGAGGTACTAACTACTCTGGATGATTGTGACTCTTTGGTCATTCCAGAAAAATTGTGCAAAATGGACAAATTCCTAGAGGTCCCGGTGCACCCTGATGCCTTTCCGATACCTAAAAGGGTGGCGGACATAGTGACTAAGGAGTGGGAGAAACCAGGCATACATTTTCTCCCACCTCCTATATTTAAGAAAATGTTCCCCATGGTCGACCCAAGGAAGGACGCATGGCAAACAGTCCCTAAGGTTGAGGGGGCAGTTCCTACGCTAGCCAAACGCACGACTATTCCCATTGAGGACAATTGTGCTTTCAAAGATCCTATGGATAAAAAATTGGAGGGTTTGCTTAAAAAGATTTTTGTTCAGCAAGGTTTCCTCCTCCAACCAATTTCGTGCATTATTCCTGTCACTACGGCGGCGTGTTTTTGGTTCGATGAACTAGAAAAGTCGCTCAATAAGGAGACTCCATATGAGGAAGTCATGGACAGAATTCACGCACTTAAGTTAGCTAATTCCTTTATTTTAGATGCCGCTTTGCAATTGGCGAGGTTAGCGGCGAAAAATTCAGGGTTTGCAATTGTGGCGCGCAGAGCGCTCTGGCTAAAGTCTTGGTTTGCGGATGTATCTTCCAAGACAAAATTGCTTAATATTCCTTTCAAAGGTAAGACCCTTTTTGGGCCAGAATTGAAGGAGATTATTTCAGACATCACTGCCCTCCCACAGGATAGGCCTTTTAAGGCTAAGAATAAGTCCAATTTCTTTCATGTAATTAGCAAGAGTCCATGAGCTAGTGACGTATGGGATATACATTCCTACCAGGAGGGGCAAAGTTTCCCAAACCTCAAAATGCCTATAAATACACCCCTCACCACACCCACAATTCAGTTTTACAAACTTTGCCTCCGATGGAGGTGGTGAAGTAAGTTTGTGCTAGATTCTACGTTGATATGCGCTCCGCAGCAAGTTGGAGCCCGGTTTTCCTCTCAGCGTGCAGTGAATGTCAGAGGGATGTGAGGAGAGTATTGCCTATTTGAATGCAGTGATCTCCTTCTACGGGGTCTATTTCATAGGTTCTCTGTTATCGGTCGTAGAGATTCATCTCTTACCTCCCTTTTCAGATCGACGATATACTCTTATATATACCATTACCTCTGCTGATTCTCGTTTCAGTACTGGTTTGGCTTTCTACAAACATGTAGATGAGTGTCCTGGGGTAAGTAAATCTTATTTTCTGTGACACTCTAAGCTATGGTTGGGCACTTTGTTTATAAAGTTCTAAATATATGTATTCAAACATTTATTTGCCTTGACTCAGAATGTTCAACTTTCCTTATTTTCAGACAGTCAGTTTCATATTTGGGATAATGCATTTGATTTAATAATTTTTTCTTACCTTCAAAAATTTGACTCTTCCCTGTGGGCTGTTAGGCTCGCGGGGGCTGAAAATGCTTCATTTTATTGCGTCATTCTTGGCGCGGACTTTTTTGGCGCAAAAATTCTTTTTCAGTTGCGTCATTTTTTGACGTTATTTTGCGCCAAAAATGTCGGCGTTCCGGATGTGGCGTCATTTTTGGCGCCAAAAGCATTTAGGCGCCAAATAATGTGGGCGTCTTATTTGGCGCGAAAAAATATGGGCGTCGCTTTTGTCTCCACATTATTTAAGTCTCATTTTTCATTGCTTCTGGTTGCTAGAAGCTTGTTCTTTGGCATTTTTTCCCATTCCTGAAACTGTCATTTAAGGAATTTCATCAATTTTGCTTTATATATATGTTGTTTTTTCTCTTACATATTGCAAGATGTCTCACGTTGCATCTGAGTCAGAAGATACTACAGGAAAATCGCTGTCTAGTGCTGGATCTACCAAAGCTAAGTGTATCTGCTGTAAACTTTTGGTAGCTATTCCTCCAGCTGTTGTTTGTATTGATTGTCATGACAAACTTGTTAAAGCAGATAATATTTCCTTTAGTAAAGTACCATTGCCTGTTGCAGTTCCTTCAACATCTAAGGTGCAGAATGTTCCTGATAACATAAGAGATTTTGTTTCTGAATCCATAAAGAATGCTATGTCTGTTATTTCTCCTTCTAGTAAACGTAAAAAATCTTTTAAAACTTCTCTCCCTACAGATGAATTTTTAAATGAACATCATCATTCTTATTTTGATGACTCTTCTGGTTCAGAGGATTCTGTTTCAGAGGTTGATGCTGATAAATCTTCATATTTATTTAAAATGGAATTTATTCGTTCTTTACTTAAAGAAGTACTAATTGCTTTAGAAATAGAGGATTCTGGTCCTCTTGATACTAATTCTAAACGTTTGGATAAGGTATTTAAAGCTCCTGTGGTTATTCCAGAAGTTTTTCCTGTTCCTAATGCTATTTCTGCAGTAATTTCCAAAGAATGGGATAAATTGGGTAATTCATTTACTCCTTCTAAACGTTTTAAGCAATTATATCCTGTGCCGTCTGACAGATTAGAATTTTGGGACAAGATCCCTAAAGTTGATGGGGCTATTTCTACCCTTGCTAAACGTACTACTATTCCTACGTCAGATGGTACTTCGTTTAAGGATCCTTTAGATAGGAAAATTGAATCCTTTCTAAGAAAAGCTTATCTGTGTTCAGGTAATCTTCTTAGACCTGCTATATCTTTGGCTGATGTTGCTGCAGCTTCAACTTTTTGGTTGGAAACTTTAGCGCAACAAGTAACACATCATGATTCTCATGATATTATTATTCTTCTACAGCATGCTAATAATTTTATCTGTGATGCCATTTTTGATATTATCAGAGTTGATGTCAGGTTTATGTCTCTAGCTATTTTAGCTAGAAGAGCTTTATGGCTTAAAACTTGGAATGCTGATATGGCTTCTAAATCAACTTTACTTTCTATTTCTTTCCAGGGTAACAAATTATTTGGTTCTCAGTTGGATTCCATTATTTCAACTGTTACTGGTGGGAAAGGAACTTTTTTACCACAGGATAAAAAATCTAAAGGTAAAAACAGGGCTAATAATCGTTTTCGTTCCTTTCGTTTCAACAAAGAACAAAAGCCTGATCCTTCATCCTCAGGAGCAGTTTCAGTTTGGAAACCATCTCCAGTCTGGAATAAATCCAAGCCAGCTAGAAAGGCAAAGCCTGCTTCTAAGTCCACATGAAGGTGCGGCCCTCATTCCAGCTCAGCTGGTAGGGGGCAGGTTACGTTTTTTCAAGGAAATTTGGATCAATTCTGTTCACAATCTTTGGATTCAGAACATTGTTTCAGAAGGGTACAGAATTGGTTTCAAGATGAGACCTCCTGCAAAGAGATTTTTTCTTTCCCGTGTCCCAGTAAATCCAGTAAAAGCTCAAGCATTTCTGAAATGTGTTTCAGATCTAGAGTTGACTGGAGTAATTATGCCAGTTCCAGTTCCGGAACAGGGGATGGGGTTTTATTCAAATCTCTTCATTGTACCAAAGAAGGAGAATTCCTTCAGACCAGTTCTGGATCTAAAAATATTGAATCGTTATGTAAGGATACCAACGTTCAAGATGGTAACTGTAAGGACTATCTTGCCTTTTGTTCAGCAAGGGAATTATATGTCCACAATAGATTTACAGGATGCATATCTGCATATTCCGATTCATCCAGATCATTATCAGTTCCTGAGATTCTCTTTTCTGGACAAGCATTACCAGTTTGTGGCTCTGCCGTTTGGCCTAGCTACAGCTCCAAGAATTTTTACAAAGGTTCTCGGTGCCCTTCTGTCTGTAATCAGAGAACAGGGTATTGTGGTATTTCCTTATTTGGACGATATCTTGGTACTTGCTCAGTCTTTACATTTAGCAGAATCTCATACGAATCGACTTGTGTTGTTTCTTCAAGATCATGGTTGGAGGATCAATTTACCAAAAAGTTCATTGATTCCTCAGACAAGGGTAACCTTTCTGGGTTTCCAGATGGATTCAGTGTCCATGACTCTGTCTTTAACAGACAAGAGACGTCTAAAATTGATTGCTGCTTGTCGAAACCTTCAGTCACAATCATTCCCTTCGGTAGCCTTATGCATGGAAATTCTAGGTCTTATGACTGCTGCATCGGACGCGATCCCCTTTGCTCGTTTTCACATGCGACCTCTTCAGCTCTGTATGCTGAATCAATGGTGCAAGGATTACACGAAGATATCTCAATTAATATCTTTAAAACCGATTGTTCGACACTCTCTAACATGGTGGACAGATCACCATCGTTTAATTCAGGGGGCTTCTTTTGTGCTTCCGACCTGGACTGTAATTTCAACAGATGCAAGTCTCACAGGTTGGGGAGCTGTGTGGGGATCTCTGACGGCACAAGGAGTTTGGGAATCTCAGGAGGTGAGATTACCGATCAATATTTTGGAACTCCGTGCAATTTTCAGAGCTCTTCAGTTTTGGCCTCTTCTGAAGAGAGAATCGTTCATTTGTTTTCAGACAGACAATGTCACAACTGTGGCATACATCAATCATCAAGGAGGGACTCACAGTCCTCTGGCTATGAAAGAAGTATCTCGAATTTTGGTTTGGGCGGAATCCAGCTCCTGTCTAATCTCTGCGGTTCATATCCCAGGTATAGACAATTGGGAAGCGGATTATCTCAGTCGCCAAACGTTGCATCCGGGCGAATGGTCTCTTCACCCAGAGGTATTTCTTCAGATTGTTCAAATGTGGGAACTTCCAGAAATAGATCTGATGGCGTCCCATCTAAACAAGAAACTTCCCAGGTATCTGTCCAGATCCCGGGATCCTCAGGCGGAGGCAGTGGATGCATTATCACTTCCTTGGAAGTATCATCCTGCCTATATCTTTCCATATCTAGTTCTTCTTCCAAGAGCAATCTCCAAGATTCTGAAGGAATGCTCGTTTGTTCTGCTGGTAGCTCCGGCATGGCCTCACAGGTTTTGGTATGCGGATCTTGTCCGGATGGCCTCTTGCCAACCGTGGACTCTTCCGTTAAGACCAGACCTTCTGTCACAAGGTCCTTTTTTCCATCAGGATCTGAAATCCTTAAATTTAAAGGTATGGAGATTGAACGCTTGATTCTTGGTCAAAGAGGTTTCTCTGACTCTGTGATTAATACTATGTTACAGGCTCGTAAATCTGTATCTCGAGAGATATATTATAGAGTCTGGAAGACTTATATTTCTTGGTGTCTTTCTCATCATTTTTCTTGGCATTCTTTTAGAATACCGAGAATTTTACAGTTTCTTCAGGATATTTTAGATAAGGGTTTGTCCGCAAGTTCTTTGAAAGGACAAATCTCTGCTCTTTCTGTTCTTTTTCACAGAAAGATTGCTATTCTTCCTGATATTCATTGTTTTGTACAAGCTTTGGTTCGTATAAAACCTGTCATTAAGTCAATTTCTCCTCCTTGGAGTTTGAATTTGGTTCTGGGAGCTCTTCAAGCTCCTCCGTTTGAACCTATGCATTCATTGGACATTAAATTACTTTCTTGGAAAGTTTTGTTCCTTTTGGCCATCTCTTCTGCCAGAAGAGTTTCTGAATTATCTGCTCTTTCTTGTGAGTCTCCTTTTCTGATTTTTCATCAGGATAAGGCGGTGTTGCGAACTTCTTTTGAATTTTTACCTAAAGTTGTGAATTCCAACAACATTAGTAGAGAAATTGTGGTTCCTTCATTATGTCCTAATCCTAAGAATTCTAAGGAGAAATCGTTGCATTCTTTGGATGTTGTTAGAGCTTTGAAATATTATGTTGAAGCTACGAAATCTTTCCGTAAGACTTCTAGTCTATTTGTTATCTTTTCCGGTTCTAGAAAAGGCCAGAAAGCTTCTGCCATTTCTTTGGCATCTTGGTTGAAATCTTTAATTCATCTTGCCTATGTTGAGTCGGGTAAAACTCCGCCTCAGAGAATTACAGCTCATTCTACTAGGTCAGTTTCTACTTCCTGGGCGTTTAGGAATGAAGCTTCGGTTGACCAGATTTGCAAAGCAGCAACTTGGTCCTCTTTGCATACTTTTACTAAATTCTACCATTTTGATGTGTTTTCTTCTTCTGAAGCAGTTTTTGGTAGAAAAGTACTTCAGGCAGCGGTTTCAGTTTGAATCTTCTGCTTATGTTTTTCATTAAACTTTATTCTGGGTGTGGATTATTTTCAGCAGGAATTGGCTGTCTTTATTTTATCCCTCCCTCTCTAGTGACTCTTGTGTGGAAAGATCCACATCTTGGGTAGTCATTATCCCATACGTCACTAGCTCATGGACTCTTGCTAATTACATGAAAGAAAACATAATTTATGTAAGAACTTACCTGATAAATTCATTTCTTTCATATTAGCAAGAGTCCATGAGGTCCGCCCTTTTTTTGTGGTGGTTATGATTTTGTATAAAGCACAATTATTCCAATTCCTTATTTTATATGCTTTCGCACTTTTTTATCACCCCACTTCTTGGCTATTCGTTAAACTGAATTGTGGGTGTGGTGAGGAGTGTATTTATAGGCATTTTGAGGTTTGGGAAACTTTGCCCCTCCTGGTAGGAATGTATATCCCATACGTCACTAGCTCATGGACTCTTGCTAATATGAAAGAAATGAATTTATCAGGTAAGTTCTTACATAAATTATGTTTTTCGTTCCTTTCGTAACTTCAGGAACGGACCGTCTCCTAACTCTGCAGCCTCTAGACAAGAGGGTAACGCTTCCCAGACTAAGCCAGCTTGGAAACCAATGCAAGGCTGGAACAAGGGTAAACAGGCCAAGAAGCCTGCTGCTGCTACCAAGACAGCATGAAGGGGTAGCCCACGATCCGGGACCGGATCTAGTAGGGGGCAGACTCTCTCTCTTTGCTCAGGCTTGGACAAGAGATGTTCAGGATCCCTGGGCACTAGAAATAGTCTCTCAGGGTTATCTTCTAGAATTCAAGGAACTTCCTCCAAGGGGAAGGTTCCACATGTCTCGCTTATCTTCAGACCAGATAAAGAGACAGGCATTCTTACATTGCGTAGGAGACCTATTAAAGATAGGAGTGATACACCCAGTTCCAACAGCGGAACAAGGTCAGGGGTTTTACTCAAACCTGTTTGTAGTTCCCAAAAAAGAGGGAACTTTCAGACCAATTCTGGATTTAAAAATTCTAAACAAATTCCTCAGAGTTCCATCGTTCAAAATGGAAACCATTCGAACAATTTTACCTACAATCCAGGAGGGTCAATATATGACTACCGTAGATTTAAAGGATGCGTACCTACATATTACTATCCACAAAGATCATAATCAGTTCCTAAGGTTCGCCTTTCTGGACAAACATTACCAGTTTGTGGCTCTTCCGTTCGGTTTAGCCACTGCTCCCAGAATCTTCACAAAGGTGCTAGGGTCCCTTCTAGCGGTTCTAAGATCGAGGGGCATTGCAGTGGCACCTTATCTAGACGACATTCTAATTCAAGCGTCGTCTCTTTCCAAAGCAAAGGCTCATACAGACATTGTTCTAGCCTTTCTCAGATCTCACGGGTGGAAGGTGAACGTAGAAAAGAGTTCCCTGTCTCCGTCAACAAGAGTTCCCTTTTTAGGAACAATAATAGATTCTTTAGAAATGAAGATCTTCCTGACAGAGGTCAGAAAGTCAAAGCTTCTAAATGCTTGTCAAGTTCTTCACTCTATTCTGCAGCCTTCCATAGCTCAGTGCATGGAAGTAGTAGGATTGATGGTTGCAGCAATGGACATAGTTCCTTTTGCTCGAATTCATCTAAGACCATTACAACTGTGCATGCTCAATCAGTGGAATGGGGACTATGCAGACTTGTCTCCCCAGATTCAAGTAGACCAGGTAACCAGAGACTCACTCCGTTGGTGGTTGACTCAGGATCACCTGTGTCAGGGAATGAGTTTCCGCAGACCAGAGTGGGTCATTGTCAAGACCGACGCCAGTCTATTAGGCTGGGGCGCGGTCTGGGACTCCCTGAAAGCTCAGGGTCCATGGTCTCGGGAAGAGTCTCTTCTCCCGATAAACATCCTGGAACTGAGAGCGATATTCAATGCGCTCCGTGCTTGGCCTCAACTAGCGAAGGCCGGATTCATAAGATTCCAGTCGGACAACATGACGACTGTAGCTTACATCAACCATCAGGGAGGAACAAAGAGTTCCTTGGCGATGAGAGAGGTATCCAAGATCATCAAATGGGCGGAGGATCACTCCTGCCATCTATCTGCAATTCACATCCCAGGAGTAGACAACTGGGAGGCGGATTATTTGAGTCGTCAGACTTTCCATCCGGGGGAGTGGGAACTCCACCCGGAGGTCTTTGCCCAGTTAACTCAATTATGGGGCATTCCAGACATGGATCTGATGGCGTCTCGTCAGAACTTCAAGGTTCCTTGCTACGGGTCCAGATCCAGGGATCCCAAGGCGACTCTAGTGGATGCATTAGTGGCGCCTTGGTCGTTCAACCTAGCTTATGTGTTTCAACCGTTTCCTCTCCTTCCCAGGCTCGTAGCCAGGATCAAACAGGAGAAGGCCTCAGTGATTCTGATAGCTCCTGCGTGGCCACGCAGGACTTGGTATGCAGACCTGGTGAATATGTCATCGGCTCCACCATGGAAGCTACCTTTGAGACAGGATCTTCTAGTACAAGGTCCATTCGAACATCCAAATCTAGTTTCTCTGCAGCTGACTGCTTGGAAATTGAACGCTTGATTTTATCCAAGCGTGGGTTTTCAAATTCAGTGATAGATACTCTGGTCCAAGCCAGAAAACCTGTGACTAGAAACATTTACCATAAAATATGGAAAAAATATATCTGTTGGTGTGAATCCAAGGGATTCTCCTGGAGTAAGATTAAAATTCCTAAGATTCTTTCTTTTCTCCAAGAGGGTTTGGATAAAGGGTTGTCAGCGAGTTCTCTAAAAGGACAGATTTCTGCTTTATCTGTTTTGTTACACAAACGCCTGGCAGCTGTGCCAGATGTACAAGCTTTTCTACAGGCTTTGGTCAGAATCAAGCCTGTTTACAGACCCATGACTCCTCCTTGGAGTCTAAATTTAGTTCTTTCAGTTCTTCAAGGGGTTCCGTTTGAACCTTTACATTCCATAGATATCAAGTTACTATCTTGGAAAGTTCTGTTTTTGGTTGCTATTTCTTCTGCTAGAAGAGTTTCTGAATTATCTGCTTTGCAGTGTGATCCACCCTATCTGGTGTTCCATTCAGATAAGGTCGTTTTGCGTACCAAACCTGGTTTTCTTCCAAAAGTAGTTTCCAACAAGAATATTAACCAGGAAATAGTTGTTCCTTCTCTGTGTCCGAATCCAGTTTCAAAGAAGGAACGTTTGTTACACAATTTAGATGTGGTCCGTGCTTTAAAGTTCTATTTAGACGCAACAAAGGATTTTAGACAAACTTCATCTTTGTTTGTCGTTTACTCTGGTAAGAGGAGAGGACAAAAAGCTACTGCTATCTCTCTTTCTTTCTGGCTGAAAAGCATCATCCGATTGGCTTATGAGACTGCCGGATGGCAGCCTCCTGAACGAATCACAGCTCACTCCACTAGGGCTGTGGCTTCCACATGGGCCTTCAAGAACGAGGCTTCTGTTGATCAGCTATGTAAGGCAGCGACTTGGTCTTCTCTGCACACTTTTGCCAAATTTTACAAATTTGATACTTATGCTTCTTCGGAGGCTATTTTTGGGAGAAAGGTTTTGCAAGCCATGGTGCCTTCTGTTTAGGTAACCTGATTTGCTCCCTCCCTTCATCTGTGTCCTAAAGCTTTGGTATTGGTTCCCACAAGTAAGGATGACGCCGTGGACCGGACACACCAATGTTGGAGAAAACAGAATTTATGCTTACCTGATAAATTTCTTTCTCCAACGGTGTGTCCGGTCCATGGCCTGCCCAGGTTTTTTAATCAGGTTTGAAAAATGTCTTTCTCTATACACTACAGTCACCACGGCACCCTATAGTTTTTTCTCCTAACCGTCGGTCGAATGACTGGGGGCGGAGCCTGAGGAGGGGCTATATGGGCAGCTTTTGCTGTGCTCTTTGCCATTTCCTGTTGGGGAAGAGAATATTCCCACAAGTAAGGATGACGCCGTGGACCGGACACACCGTTGGAGAAAGAAATTTATCAGGTAAGCATAAATTCTGTTTTTCTTAAAGCCGGACAGATAGCTCAGCAGGCTAATGCACTATGACTGAGCTCTGTAGCAACCTGAGGGTTGCAGGTTTGATTCCCTGTGAGGTCCATTCAGCGTTTCAACCTTTTGAGGTTGATTAATTGAGCAGCGTCTTGAGTCCCTTACCGGTGATTAGACGCGCTTTACAAATACCCAATACATACATATGAAAAACAGTATCCAAATATATGGACTTTTCTTTTTGTAGAATCTCTCATAAATCAACTAAGTTTTGTTTCTTCAAGACATGGTTAGAGGATTTAATTTACCTAAGAGTTTCGTGATTCCTCAGACAAGGGTCACATCTTTTTGGGTTTCTAGATAGATTCTGTGTTTCTGTGTTCATGTCTTTGTCTTTATCTGACAAAAGTCCATTGTAAGTGGCGTTAGCCTGTCTAACTTACAGTCTAGAACATTTCTTTCAGTGGCTATGTGCATGGAAGTTTTTAGGTCTCATAACTGTAGCATCGACGTGGTTCCCTTTGCTCGTTTTTCATCTGAGATCCTTTTTGATTTGCATACTGAATCAATGATACAGGGTTTGTTTTTAAATATCACAGTTGATATTTTTAAATCCTAACACTCTACTCTCTCTGTTTTGGTGATTAGTCTATCATTATTTTATTCAGGGGGTCTCCTTTTGTTTGTCCTTCCTGGACTGCAAGGGCAAAACTACAGGGGGTGCAGAGGTTGCAATTGCGATTGGGCCCCCAAGGGGTGGGGGCCCAGCTTTTAATTTTTTTTTATTTAATTTATTTTTTTAATTAAAAAAGTTGATCTGCCACTGCCTGCACTTATATCATGTGAGTGTGACATGATGCTTTGCACTTATATCATGTGAGTGTGACATGATGCTTCACTAGTGTCTCTGACTATAGGGGTTAGTCTTTCTGTTTTACCCATTGGTGTTTATGTGTGTGTGTATGTATGTGACTGTGTGTGTATTTATGCATTTATATGTATGTGTGTATGTTTGACCTTGTTACTACAGCATTGGGGGAGGGGGTAAACAGTATCTCTATACAGTACCACTATATACAGTACGGGGGGGCTGGACTATGTCATAGACTACTGTGGTCACTTTATGAAGTACTGGGGCGGGTAGGGTCAGCCAGACATCTCACCGGCAGATTACAGACTGTGTCACTGACTCACTATATACAGTACTGGTTGGTTAAGCAGTGTCACTATTATAGAGTAATAGGGGGTCAGACCATCTCACAGACTGGGTACCTCCTTTTGCAGACATGTAATCTGATTCACATTTTTTTTCTGTGTTAAATGTTTTTTGTTTTGTTTTTTTTTTTTAAAAAAAAAGATATTTATCAAATTCACTTTTTTGGGGGGGGGGGAGGAGTGGTGTGGGGGGTGCCTTCTTAGATTCTTGCACCTGGGCCCTGTGGTTTCTAGTTATGCCTTTACTGGAATGTATTCTTAATGGATGCAAGTCTCACAGGTTGGGAAGCTGTCTGAGGGTCTTTTGACAGCACAAGGGGTTTGGAAACTTCAAGAGGCAAGGTTTCCAATCCATATTTTGGAACTCCGTGCTATTTTTCAGAGCTCTTTCAGGCTTGACCTCTTTTATGAGAGAATTTTTTTTTTTTTTTGCTTTCAGGCATACAATATCACAACTGTCGTATATGTTAATCAACAATAGGGAGTCATAGTTCCTTAGCAATTAAGAAGCATCTTGAATACGTTCTTATATTGAATTCATCTCCTGTCTATTTTCTATGATTTTAGACATTTGGGAGGTGGATTATCTCACCCGTCAGTCTTTACATCCGGGAGAGTGGTGTCTCTATACAGATGTGTTTTTTCAATTTCCCTAGTACCTTTTCAGGTCCAGGGATCCTAAGGTGGAGATGGTGGATGCATTAGCAGTGTTTTGGTTTTCAACCTGACTACATATTTCCACCTTTGTTTTTTTCTTCCAAAGGTGATTTCCAAGATCATATTGGGACAGTGTCATGTGTTTCTGATAGCATCAGTATGGCCTCACAGGTTTGGTATGTGGATCTTGTTTGGATGTCCAGTTGCCATCCTTAGACGCTTTCTCTTTGGCCAGCCCTCTTGTTTTAGGGGCTATTTTTCCATCGGGATCCCAAATTACTAATTTGGGGGTATGGAAATTGATTAGTGTTTAGTCATAGAAGTTTCTCTGATTCAGTTTTTATCGCTATGTTGCAGGCTTATAAGTCTGTTTCAAGGAACATATATTATCAGGTTTGGAAAACCTATATTTTATAGTGTTCTTCTCATAAATTCTCTTGGTATTCTTTTAGAATTCATAGAATTTTAAAGTTTTTCAGGATGGTTTCGATAAGTTTGTCTGCAAATTTTAACTTCCTGATATTCACTGTTTTGTTCAGGCTTTGGTTGGTATCAAGCCTGTTCATTTATTAATTTCTCCTTTTTGCAGTGTTATCTGGTTTAAACATTTTGCAGGCTCTTTTCTTTTGAGCCTATATTTTCTTTGAAGATTATCTACTTTCTTGGAAAGTGTTGTTTCTTTTGACTATCTCTTCTGCTACAAGAGTTTCTTATTCATCATCTCTCTCTTGTGTGTCTCCTTATCTGATTTTTTCATCTAGATAAGTTGTTTTGTGGACTTCTTTTTTTCTTAAGGTTGTGAATTTGAACAACATTAGTAGAGAAATTGTTGTTCCTTCTTTGTGTCCAAATCCTAAAGAATTCTTTGAGAGTTCTTTACATACTTTGTATGTGGTAAAAACTTTATAATTCTATATCGAGGTTACTAGGATTTCAGAAAACTTCTGGTCTATATGCTGTTTTTCTGGTTCCAGAAAAGGTTAGGAAGCCTCTGCCATTTTTTGGCATCCGGGTTAAAGCTTATGTTTTTCAAGGCTTATTTCGAGGTAGGGCAGGCTCCGCCTCAGAGTTTTACAGCTGATTTTCTTGGGCTTTTTCAGAATGAAGCTTTGGTTGATCAAATTTGCAAATCAGTAATTTGGTCTTCTTTGCATACTTTTATTATTTTAACCATTTTGATGTATTTGCTTCTTCTGAAGCAGTCTTTGGTAGAAAAAGTTCTTCAGGCAGCTGTTTCAGTTTGAGTCTACTGCTTTTGATTTAAGTTTTTTGAGAAAAACTTAATTATTGTGTGGATTTCATTTATCAGTGGAAATAGCTGTTATTTTATCCCTCCCTCTCTAGTGACTCTTCTGTGGACTTCCACATCTTGGATATTGCTATCCCATATGTCACTAGCTCATGGACTCTTGCCAATTACATGAAAGAAAACATAATTTATGTAAGAACTTACCTGATAAATTAATTTCTTTCATATTGACAAGAGTCCATGAGGCCCACCCTTTTTATGGTGGTTATGATTTTTATATAAAAGCACAATTATTTTTCCAGTTCCTCTTTATGTATGCTTTTCTACTCCTTATTTTATCACCCCACTACTTGGCTATTCGTTAAACTGAATTGTGGGTGTGGTGAGGGGTGCATTTATAGGCATTTTGAGGTTTGGGAAACTTTGCCCCTCCTGGTAGGATTGTATATCCCATACGTCACTAGCTCCTGGACTCTTGCCAATATGAAAGAAATTAATTTATCAGGTAAGTTCTTACATAAATTATGTGTTTTTCCTCGTTCTCTTGGTATCTTTATTTGAAATAGCAGGAATGTAATCTTAGGAGCAATAATATTTTTGGTTTAGCACCTGGGCAGCGCTTGCTGATTGGTGGCTAAATGTAACCACCAAGAGAACAAAGAAAAATGAACAATAGGAGTAAATTAGAAAGTTGCTTGAAATTTCTGCTCTATCTGAATCATGAAAGAAAACAATTAGGTTTCATGTCCCTTTAAGCCTTATAAATATTTTTTATCAATATTTCTATGACATTTTTATTAGGTAGTGTGTATATATGAGTGTAACACTTTCTTTTTATTTAGCCCTGACCCTTTACAAGAGGACTTCAGTCACTCAAATTTAGTTTGTGCTCGTATGGTCGAGTCTACTTTCAACTTGTAATAAGAGTGCAAGTTAAAGCGGACAATATTGCAATATCCCATCCGAGCTAATGATAGCGTACCACTTGTAATCTAGCCCTATGTCTAACTCCTGCAAATTGGTTAAACACAAAATTAAAGTAGTAAAAAAGTCTCAGCACTCCAAACAGATGTCAAGTATTTAATAAGTTCCCAAAGAGTACATAAAATTCAAAGGAGCATTAGTCTCATGCCCAATAAACTTTCCATACACTCAGAACAAGCACAGCAAACATACAGAAGCAAAAGAAACACAAACCCTAGGCGCCCTATGGAATATAAGATGCTGCCATCGTCACGGCAATAATCATAGAATGGATGATAAGGAAAGTCCTGTATTAGAAGAAATGTCCTCTGTAGGATAAATAAATGCTTTGTATCCTTTATCAAGAGTTAGTGTAATAGTCAGTAAGTAGAACTTCAATACATATTACAGGTTAGTACATCCATACGTCTGTGTAAGAGACAGATCACTTCAGTCACGGTACTGGTTTGTCAGCGTACAGCCCTGATCTTTTATCACTCATACACCCTAGTTCCGTTAAGTATGTTCAGCCCTTTTGTAACACTCTGTATAATATGTTTAAAGTGTCCACTGTGTATAGGCATCAATATAATCACACACTGTTGGGTACTCATATAGTATAGACAATTTCTTGAGATATACCCATATATGATCCTGTATCGAAGAGACTGACTGAGGTCAGGTATGTACTCACAATCAGCTGCACTTTTCATAGTCTATATCCTCAATCCGATACATATTTGCAGAGTTGTGTAGATCCTTTGCCGTGTTTGGTGTGTACAACCTTAGGGGATGGTGATGGTATCATCAAACGCTCCGCAGAATCACCAGACCATGTGACGTTTCCAGGCGCATCAATTCCAACACATTCGATGCGCATCATACTCCTTGACAAAGGACAGAGTCACGAAACGCGCGTCAGAGTGTTAGAATTGATGAGCCTGGAAACATCCCAAGGTAATAGTAATAACTTGAGCAAGATATTATCTCTGACATTTGATAACTCGACAAACTAACAGTGCGTTAACCTCACAGGGCATGTATTTAGGTTAATACCAGACACATTGACTCACAGGGATTAATTGGCAGGACAGCCCTGATCTAACTACAAAGCATCGAATCCTACCAGTAGAACGCTACATAGTGGTAAAAGCCACCAGGATAGTATACTAGATAATCTGTTGTATGGGGTAGATGGTGTAACAATAAGAATTTTAGTTGAATATTATATTACTGTTGGCGGCTATTAAGCAGTGAATTACCCAAATCCACCTATAACCCACTGATATTAGTTTTACTATCCGATATACCCTGTATTTAAGCCTAGAATTAATGTGTTCTAGTATAGTAGTCTGCAGACACAGCAGCACACTATATATACTTCAAATACATTTAGATCTTTTAAGCAATTGTAGCGTATAGTTAAATTGTCACAGAGTCTACTGTGACACACCAGTTGGCGACTGTTACGCATTAAATGATATAAACCACCTATGACGAACGCTTTCAAGTTACCTTATTTCACAGACTTGATATTTAAGATAAACCTCACATGTTGAAGCATAACATTCCCAGACATATAAGTATACAGTACATAGTCCAATATATCGTGAACTCCAGTGTGGTTGCATCTCAATGTAATAACCATCAAAGGGTTAATTGTGACACTTGTTGACTGCTGTTCAATAACAATCCCAATAAACACCTATTTTGGCTATAGGATTGACTGTTCTATAACTAATCCTCAACCCCCGCTTAAAGCCCTGTAGACATTCAGGTTCCTATCCCAGGAACCCAGATCAATGTAACCACACTGAGATTGTAACATTCACCCCACTTCAATCCACTAGTATTAGAGGGATTTTGGCCACATTACCTATTTATAATTGTGTGGTAATCTGATATTCCTTAACCCAAGGCCTGGCATTAGTAAATATTACCCCATCCAGTGGATATTCAACTGTAGCCCCACAGGGTATATTTTAATTATTTGTATGTATGTTTTGTTATTTTATTTTAATTAACTCAATAAAAGTTACATTTTATTGCCACCGGAAACCTCCTTGCCTTTCTAGTCTGGGCATAGAGTGCTAGACTGCATTCTTTCTGTGGATCTTTCTTTATCCACAATTTTTGTTCCAATTTATCTTAATGCAAAGAACCAACCCACATACTGTGTGATAATTTAACTACATATAGCATAGAACAATCTAGTTGCTAATAGCTATATTAATACCATATACTAGTGGGGATTGCTTACTATAGTGTCATTGTTCAACCTTGTGTATAACATGTATTGTTCTACTTACTGATTATTACACTAACTCTTGATAAAGGATACAAAGCATTTATTTATCCTACAGAGGACATTTCTTCTAATACAGGACTTTCCTTATCATCCATTCTATGATTATTGCCGTGACGATGGCAGCATCTTATATTCCATAGGGACGCCTAGGGTTTATGTATTTCTTTTGCTTCTGTATGTTTGCTGTGCTTGTTCTGAGTATATGGAAAGTTTATTAAAGGGACAGTCTACCTTTGTAATAAAGTGATCTTTTTTGTTAGTTTGCCCCTTATTAACTTGTCCTACCTGGTTGTCAACATGCTGCCCACAACGGTTTCCGTTATATTTCAAAGTGATTGACGCTGTATTAGATTTGCAAATGGCCCCTGAACTCTACCTATTGCCGTCTTCTTCATTCAGAGCACATTTTTTTTTTCAAATTTCGTACCCGTGAATGTTGATGACGTCACCGCGTTGTGCGTCGAGTTACTGCGCATGATCAAAGTCGACCAGAAGAGCTGGAGATCGTTTTTAGGATTAGACCGTTATTCTATAAGCCCGACCAGATCGATTTGATTTTGTCTCCAGTGCGGTCGAACTCTATGCAGTGACGTCACTGGCTGCATAATGCGCATGTGCACAATACCGGGAACGCTATATTAGCTTTATTTACGATTTCATGGGAGACACAGGGTAGTGTATTTAAGTGAGGCATGGATGATGTCATAGTAGGCAGAGTTTAGGGGCAGTTTTCAAATCTAAAACGGCGTGAATCTTTTGTAAATATAACTGAGACCTGTGTGTGCAGCATGATGACAACCAGGTAGGACAAGTTAATAAGGGGCAAACTAACGAAATAGATCACTTTATTATGAAGGTAGACTGTCCCTTTAAGCATGAGACTAATGCTCCTTTAAATTTGATGCACTCTTTGGGAACATATTAAATACTTGATATCTGTTTGGAGTGCTGAGACTTTTTTATTGTTATTTGGTAGATTGGCAATACCTCTTGTGCACCCTTTAGATCATCTGAGATTTAGGATTTATCAGTGGTGCTGTCACTTTATATGTTAATGATACATAATTAAAGTACCACTCAGTCAGTCAGCAGCATTAGTTGCACATCTTGGTTCTACCGGAGTATGCCGTTATGGAAATATGCTAAGTTCAAGATACTCAGGCCCTGATGATCAAGGCATCGTCAGAATCACAAAAATGTGCCTCTTTGGGCTCGCCAGTCTTGCAATCCGTTGGTCTGGCAATATAGTAAACAAAAGTGGGCTGACCCTCTCTGTTCCGATGAGTGGCGATGTGTCTCCTTTAGGATATAATAGAAATCACAGAGTCCACCAACATCTCCAGTTATCTCAGAGCTCGGTGTGGGGGGGGGGGGGGCGTATATTCAAAGAATGTTTACACTGTACATTCAGTAGATTTCTCACAATGGAAATCATCACTACTGATAAGCTGGAGAGACTGATATGACTGAAAAAGTGCATCCAAGATGGAGGACAGTGCTTTTAAAATTAGAAACTCATTGACCTACAGGTTCAGAAGATCAGATACCACTTCATGATAAGGGGTATCAGTGACCCCATAGCACGTGCACCACCAAACAGAGAGACTTCTACAACCTACCCGGTATTGCTGTGCCCATACTTGGATATTAAAATACAGGTACTACCATGAAACGTCCAAGAAACTCCCAGATAAAGCCTTTATATTTGTTATGTCTGCGATCTCCATTGTTAATAAAGGCCCCCCCAAAAAAGCCTTAAACCTATAGGAGCTGTGGGGATGTGGGGATATTATACAGGCACATACAATGTTTTATTTATTTATGTATTTTTTGTATAATGCTTTAGTATTGTATGTTAAGTCTTGTGATTTTAAAAATTGTGTCTTTTGCTCTTGGTGTGTTTTTTTGGAAGAAGATGTTATGTTCGTTATATTAATATTTCACGGAAGACAGTAGCTGCGACTTTCTAGTTTTACAAAAGTGAGGTTTTTCCAACTTTGCACTTTTTTTTACTTCTTTGTTTTGAACTTCCTTTTTTTTCCTCATATTTATTTTTTATTGCCGATATAAGTTCTCACTGTTCTGAACGTGTTATAATACTGCGACTGTAACAAAAGTGTTCTATAATATTAACACTTTTGTTAGAGTGCGGCTGCAATATTGTAACACGTTCAGAAGAGTGAGAACTTATATTGGCAATAAAAATAGAATATGAAATAAATTCCAGACAAGCGAGTTTTACACAGTGCAAAGCTATAAAAACGCTCTTTTGTAAAACTATAAAGCCGCGGCTACTGTCTTCTATGAAATAGTAATATTACAAAAATGAAATTTTCTTCCCATAAAAAACGCCCAAAGCAAAAATCACAAGACTTAAAATACATATTCTAGCATTATATAATAAAATACATATAAATCATTGTAAATACATACGTATAATATACCCACAATCCCCCAGCTCCTATAGGAGTATATCCTAGTTTCACTATAGTATTGTAAACAAAGGGCATGAGATTCGGCGGACACATGTAAATTGTATTGCCAACAATACTGTGTAACGGGATCATTTACATTAAACCTTCATTGTAGGTGTCGATGCTGCTTTTAAAATTCGGCCAGAAAAGCATTGTCACCCACAGAGATGTACAGTAAAACGCGTCTCGGTGAGACTGACTTCAAACACTGATTTCAGCCATTTTTAACATTTCACCAGCAATCTTGATCGCGCAGCAGATTTCTTTTTCAAATATCGCCATTGCCATGATGCTTTGATCATCAGAGCCTCAGGGAGAGAGGTAGATTTGATAACAGACATAAATTAGAAAGATTTTTATTAACTGTACACTGTATCAGAATCATGAAACTTCCATGTTCCAAGTTATTTGTATATATCAAAATTAAAGGGATAATAAACCCAATTTTTTTTCTTTCATGATTCAGAGCAGCAATTTTAAGCAACTTTCTAATTTACTCCTATTATCAATTTTTCTTCATTTACTTGCTATCTTTATTTGAAAAAGCAGGAATCTAAGCTAAGTAGCCAGCCCATTTTTTGTTCAGCACCCTGGATAGCACTTGCTGATTGGTGGGTACATTTAGCCACCAATCAGCAAGCGCAACCAAGGTGCTGAACCAAAAATGGGCTGGCTCCTTGGCTTAGATTCCTTCTTTTTCAAATAAAGAAAACAAGAGAACGAAGAAAAATAGGAGTAAATTAGAAAGTTGCTTAAAATTGCTGCTCTATCTGAATCATGAAAGAAAAAAAATTGGGTTTATTTTCCCTTTAAGCACTGAATTGCAAATATTTGCATAATTAATAAAGGGTTTACATGGATTTTAAATTGTCATTTTGTCAGTGCAGTGTGCCATGTATTGCAATCTAGGGACACACCCCTTAAAGCACCTCATGAGTAGTGGTGGTTCTAGGGTTGTGTTATAGGAAGCAAGTCCCCTAAAGTCATTATATTAGTACTTCTAATTCTCAAAGGTCACCAGCCAAAAATGTATATTTATTTGTCCTTGCTCTACCCAGAGTAATTGTGACGTAAATCGTGATTTAAAGGGATATAAAACACCCTGAGATTGTAATATACGATAAAAAGATGAAAAAGTAAAGTGGGCAGAATAAGCCGGTAGTGGTTAGTTAATTAAGACAGTTCAATGCTCTCCATAATAATAGTGATGTTGATATCCAGAACCCTGAGTGAGACTCATAACCATAGTTACCAAACGATAAATTATATGAATCAAACCCCAGCAGAAAAACACATCAGCTCACAGAGTTTACCTGGTTGACTATGTCTGACCACCAGCTCCACTGGTATTAGCGCAACAGAACACAACCCGGGTAGAAGAGCTATGATTCCGCAGAGAAGGATATTCACTCACCCACTTCTACGATATGTGTTTGTAGTGACCTCCATTCCAGGTCAATTCCAGGTAGGGAAAAGAGTTGCTTCAGCGAACATCAGAGAAGCAGCATTCCACACTTCCTCTTCGCGGTGTCCTTTCCACTCCGATCACGTGGTAGTAAGTGGGCCAATCACTGTCACTATAGTAGAGAGCTGACGTCACCACCCGGCATCCAAAATGCTCAGCTGCAAAAAATACAACTAGCAGGCACAGACACAGACACAAACACGGCTATTAAGTGGAGCGGTTTCCTAAGAAAAAACGCTTAGTAGAAAGAAACATGAAAAAAAAAAGAGTCCAAAAAGCCTAGTATATAAGAATAAAATAAAACAACAAACTATTGTGCATAAATTAAAAAACACACAGGAGATGATAAAAAAATTCCACAGGGCCAATCAGAAAAACGTCTGACCGGTTTCGGTGTTACAACACCGTAATCATAGACATAAGTTCTCTACATCTGTGGCAGACCTTTGTATCGTCTACCACATTCTGATAGGTTAAAACAATTAAGAAGGATTGGCCTAGGAATAACCCTTTAGTAACCAGGTGATAGACAATCAAAGCATGTTAGAGCCAAAACCACAATTTCAAAACAAAACATTGTCATTAGATACACTAGTTTGAATTGTGGCATATTATGACAGTACATTTGAGGCAACTAAACGACTTAAATTAAATTAGACAACTGCGAGAGAAAGAAGGTGATACATATGTATAAAATAACATTAGTATTATTTATACAATCAAATTCAGAATGTATGTAACCCTAAATCTAATAACTCTTGCTGTGTGTAATTTTAAAGGGAGCAAATAGCATTTAAACAGACAGTAAAACATTTTACATATATATTTTTTTAATAAAAGTATATATATATATATACACTATATATATATATATATATATATATATAGAATAAAGTAGAAAAAAAGTTGCTAGCAGCGGTCTTAAAAGCAATAAGTCTTTATTGAAACATCAAAGGTAAAAAACACTCCAGGAGAGCCACAAATGTGCACACAACATTAGTCCGCTAACATGTTTCGGCCAAGGGCCGTAATCATAGCTGTATATATATATATATATATATATACAGAAAGAAGTGCACTCACAGGAACGAACAACTGGCTCAATACCATTGTTAGCCTGTTCTATGGCGATTTAACAACTGGGTGCAGCTTTTTAGCCCAGTAATTCTTTTCACAGAGAAGAACTTTCCTGTAGTATATCAGTCTGATCCCGCCTATTATGGTCAGTCCAGCACCGAAATACCAGGCAATTCCTCTTTGAACAAGGAACACAGCAATCCCAGAAGATTGTTTCAGCCTTCATTGGGCCTCGTCAGTGAGGTGTAGCCATATTCCTCTAAGCACACTGAGCAAGAAGTCCACATCTGGTTGCCCTTTTTTCCCATAGGGAGACTAAATACATACAGAAAGAAGTGCACTCACAGGAACGAACAACTGGCTCAATACCATTGTTAGCCTGTTCTATGGCGATTTACCACCTGGGTGCAGCTTTTTAACCCAGTAATGCTTTTCACAGAGAAGAACTTTCCTGTAGTATATCAGTCTGATCCTGCCTATTACGGTCAGTCCAGCACCGAAATACCAGGCAATTCCTCTTTGAACAAGGAACACAGCATCCCCAGACGATCGTTTTGGCCTTTATTGGGCCTCGACAGTGAGGTGTAGCCATATTCCTCTAAGCACAATGGGAGTCTGACCATAGCGAAAGTACAAGTTCGCTGCTGCCCGACATCCCATTGATTCCTATGGGAGCTGTCTACACCTAACACCCTAACATGTACCCCGAGTCTAAACACCCCTAATCTGCCCCCCCCCCCACACCGCCGCAACTAAATAAAGTTATTACCCCCTAAACCGCCGCTCCCGGAGCCCACCGCAAGCTACTCTATACATATTAACCCCTAAACCGCCGCTCCCGGAGCCCACCGCCACCTACATTATACCTAGTAACCCCTATCCCGCCCCCCTGTTCCGATCAGCCAATAGAATGCAAGCTCAATCTGATTGGCTGATTGGATCAGCCAATCGGATTGAACTTGAATCTGATTGGCTGATTCAATCAGCCAATCAGATTTTTCCTACCTTAATTCCGATTGGCTGATAGAATCCTATCAGCCAATCGGAATTGAAGGGACGCCATCTTGGATGACGTCCCTTAAAGGAGCCTTCATTCGTCGGTAGTCCGTCGGTAAAGAAGGATGTTCCGCGTCGACGGGATGAAGATTGAAGACCCCGCTTGGAAGATGACATCGCCCGGATAGAAGACTTCTTCAGCGCCTCTTGGAAGATGACATCGCCCGGATGGAAGACTTCTTCAGCGCCGACTGGAGGATCACTTCATCGGATGGAAGATTTCTTCAGCGCCCCATGGAGGATCACTTCTGCCGCTCCGGATCTCCTCTTCAGTTCCATCGCTGCTCGGCTGAGTGAAGACGACTCAAGGTAGGATGATCTTCAGGGGATTAGTGTTAGGTTATTTTAAGGGGGGTTTGGGTTAGATTAGGGGTATGTGGGTGGTGGGTTTTAATGTTGGGGGGGTTGTATTTTTCTTTTACAGGCAAAAGAGCTGAATTCTTTGGGGCATGCCCCACAAAAGGCCCTTTTAAGGGCTGGTAAGGTAAAAGAGCTTTGAACTTTTTTTAATTTAGAATAGGGTAGGGCATTTTTTTATTTTGGGGGGGTTTGTTATTTTATTAGGGGGCTTAGATTAGGTGTAATTAGCTTAAAATTGTTGTAATATTTTTTTAAATGTTTGTAACCTATTTTTTTTATTTTTTGTAACTTAGCTTTTTTATTTTTTGTACTTTAGTTAGTTTATGTAATTGTATTTAATTGTAGTTATTTGTAGTTAATTTATTTAATTTATTTAATGAGAGTGTAGTGTTAGGTTTAATTGTAACTTAGGTTAGGATTTATTTTACAGGTAATTTTGTATTTCTTTTAGCTAGGTAGTTATTAAATAGTTAATAACTATTTAATAACTATTTCTTTCATGTAATTAGCAAGAGTCCATTAACTAGGGACGTATGGGATATACATTCCTACCAGGAGGGGCAAAGTTTCCCAAACCTTAAAATGCCTATAAATACACCCCTCACCACACCCACAATTCTGTTTTACAAACTTTGCCTCCCGTGGAGGTGGTGAAGTAAGTTTGTGCTAGATTCTTCGTTGATATGCGCTTCGCAGCAGGCTGGAGCCCGGTTTTCCTCTCAGAGTGCAGTGAATGTCAGAGGGATGTGAAGAGAGTATTGCCTATTTGAATACAATGGTCTTCCTCTAGGGGATCTATTTCATAGGTTCTCTGTTATCGGTCGTAGAGATTTCTTCTCCTACCTCCCTTTTCAGATCGACGATATACTCTTATATACCATTACCTCTACTGATTCTCGTTTCAGTACTGGTTTGGCTATCTACTATATGTAGATGAGTGTCCTGGGGTAAGTAAATCTTATTTTTTGTGACACTCTAAGCTATGGTTGGGCACTTTATATGTAAAGTTCTAAATATATGTGTTTAAACTTATATTTGCCATGATTCAGGATAATCAGTATTCCTTCATTCAGACTGTCAGTTTCATTATTTTGGGATAATGCATATAAATATATATTTTTTCTTACCTTGAAAATTTTCAATTGACTATTTTTCCATGCGTCATTTTTGGCGCAAACTTTTTGGTGCAAAATTTTGTCATTTCCGGCGCCGTAGTTGACGCCGGAAGTTGTATTCAGTTAACGTCATTATTTTGATGCATGTGTATTCAGACGATTTTTTTGTGCCAAAAAATGTGGTCGTCGGTTTTGGCACCAAAAAATATGGGCGTTGTACTTAGCGCCAATAATGTGGGCGTCATTCTTGGTGCCAAAAATGTGGGCATCTTTTTTGTTCCACTTTTTTCTCACATTATTTAAGTCTCATTTTTTCATTGCTTCTGGTTTCTAGAAGTTTGTTATTTCTTTCATGTAATTAGCAAGAGTCCATGAGCTAGTGACGTATGGGATATACATTCCTACCAGGAGGGGCAGAGTTTCCCAAACCTTAAAATGCCTATAAATACACCCCTCACCACACCCACAAATCAGTTTTACAAACTTTGCCTCCTATGGAGGTGGTGAAGTAAGTTTGTGCTAGATTCTACGTTGATATGCGCTCCGCAGCAGATTGGAGCCCGGTTTTCCTCTCAGCGTGCAGTGAATGTCAGAGGGATGTGAGGAGAGTATTGCCTATTTGAATTCAATGATCTCCTTCTACGGGGTCTATTTCATAGGTTCTCTGTTATCGGTCGTAGAGATTCATCTCTTACCTCCCTTTTCAGATCGACGATATACTCTTATATATACCATTACCTCTACTGATTCTCGTTTCAGTACTGGTTTGGCTTTCTACTACATGTAGATGAGTGTCCTGGGGTAAGTAAGTCTTATTTTCTGTGACACTCTAAGCTATGGTTGGGCACTTTTATATAAAGTTCTAAATATATGTATTCAAACATTTATTTGCCTTGACTCAGAATGTTCAACGTTCCTTATTTCAGACAGTCAGTTTCATATTTGGGATAATGCATATGAATAAATCATTTTTTTCTTACCTTAAATTTGACTTTTTTGGCGCAAATTTTTTTTTTCTGTTTCCGGCGTCATACGTGTCGCCGGAAGTTGCATCATTTTTTGACGTTTTTTTGCGCCAAAAGTGTCGGCGTTCCGGATGTGGTGTCATTTTTGGCGCCAAAAGCATTTAGGCGCCAAATAATGTGGGCGTCTTTTTTGGCACTAAAAAATATGTACATCACTATTGTCTCCACATTATTTAAGTCTCATTATTTATTGCTTCTGGTTGCTAGAAGCTTGTTCACTGGCATTTTTTCCCATTCCTGAAACTGTCATTTAAGGAATTTGATCAATTTTGCTTTATATGTTGTTTTTTCTATTACATATTGCAAGATGTCCCAGGTTGACACTGAGTCAGAAGATACTTCTGGAAAAACGCTGCCTGGTGCTGGATCGTTCAAAGTTAAGTGTATCTGCTGTAAACTTGTGGTATCTGTTCCTCCAGCTGTTGTTTGTAATGAATGTCATGACAAACTTGTTAATGCAGATAATATTTCCTTTAGTAATGTTACATTACCTGTTGCTGTTCCGTCAACATCTAATACTCAGAGTGTTCCTGTTAACATAAGAGATTTTGTTTCTAAATCCATTAAGAAGGCCATGTCTGTTATTCCTCCTTCTAGTAAACGTAAAAGGTCTTTTAAAACTTCTCGTTTTTCAGATGAATTTTTAAATGAACATCATCATTCTGATTCTGATAATGGTTCCTCTGGTTCAGAGGATTCTGTCTCAGAGGTTGATGCTGATAAATCTTCATATTTATTTAAAATGGAATTTATTCGTTCTTTACTTAAAGAAGTCTTAATTGCATTAGAAATAATTCTGGTCCTCTTGATACTAAATCCAAACGTTTAAATAAGGTTTTTAAATCTCCTGTAGTTATTCCAGAAGATTTTTCCTGTCCCTGATGCTATTTCTGAAGTAATCTCCAGGGAATGGAATAATTTGGGTAATTCATTTACTCCTTCTAAACGTTTTAAGCAATTATATCCTGTGCCATCTGACAGATTAGAGTTTTGGGACAAAATCCCTAAAGTTGATGGGGCTATCTCTACTCTTGCTAAATGTACTACTATTCCTACGGCAGATAGTACTTCCTTTAAGGATCCTTTAGATAGGAAGATTGAATCCTTTCTAAGAAAAGCTTACTTATGTTCAGGTAATCTTCTTAGACCAGCTATATCTTTAGCGGATGTTGCTGCAGCTTCAACTTTTTGGTTAGAAGCTTTAGCGCAACAAGTAACAGATCATAATTCTCATAGCATTGTTAATCTTCTTCAACATGCTAATAACTTTATTTGTGATGCCATCTTTGATATCATTAGAGTCGATGACAGGTATATGTCTCTAGCTATTTTAGCTAGAAGAGCTTTATGGCTTAAAACTTGGAATGCTGATATGTCTTCTAAGTCAACTTTGCTTTCCCTTTCTTTCCAGGGTAATAAATTATTTGGTTCTCAGTTGGATTCTATTATCTCAACTGTTACTGGAGGGAAAGGAACTTTTTTACCACAGGATAAAAAAATCTAAAGGTAAATTTAGATCTAATAATCGTTTTCGTTCCTTTCGTCACAATAAGGAATAAAAACCTGATCCTTCACCCACAGGAGCGGTATCAGTTTGGAAACCATCTCCAGTCTGGAATAAATCCAAGCCTTTTAGAAAACCAAAGCCAGCTCCCAAGTCCACATGAAGGTACGGCCCTCATTCCAGCCCAGCTGGTAGGGGGCAGATTACGTTTTTTCAAAGAGTTTGGATCAATTCAATTCACAATCTTTGGATTCAGAACATTGTTTCAGAAGGGTACAGAATTGGCTTCAAGATAAGGCCTCCTGCAAAGAGATTTTTTCTTTCCCGTGTCCCAGTAAATCCAGCGAAAGCTCAAGCATTTCTGAAATGTGTTTCAGATCTAGAGTTGGCTGGAGTAATTATGCCAGTTCCAGTTCTGGAACAGGGGCTGGGGTTTTATTCAAATCTCTTCATTGTACCAAAGAAGGAGAATTCCTTCAGACCAGTTCTGGATCTAAAAATATTGAATCGTTATGTAAGGATACCAACATTCAAAATGGTAACTATAAGGACTATCCTGCCTTTTGTTCAGCAAGGGCGTTATATGTCCACAATAGATTTACAGGATGCATATCTGCATATTCCGATTCATCCAGATCACTATCAGTTTCTGAGATTCTCTTTCCTAGACAAGCATTACCAGTTTGTGGCTCTGCCATTTGGCCTAGCAACAGCTCCAAGAATTTTTACAAAGGTTCTCGGTGCCCTTCTGTCTGTAATCAGAGAACAGGGTATTGTGGTATTTCCTTATTTGGATGATATCTTGGTACTTGCTCAGTCTTCACATTTAGCAGAATCTCATACGAATCAACTTGTGTTGTTTCTTCAAGATCATGGTTGGAGGATCAATTTACCGAAAAGTTCATTGATTCCTCAGACAAGGGTAATCTTTTTAGGTTTCCAGATAGATTCAGTGTCCATGACTCTGTCTCTGACAGACAAGAGACGTCTAAAATTGATCTCAGCTTGTCGAAACCTTCAATCACAATCATTCCCTTCGGTAGCCTTATGCATGGAAATTCTAGGTCTTATAACTGCTGCATCGGACGCGATCCCCTTTGCTCGTTTTCACATGTGACCTCTTCAGCTCTGTATGCTGAACCAGTGGTGCAGGGATTACACAAAGATATCTCAATTAATATCTTTAAAACCGATTGTACGACACTCTCTGACGTGGTGGACAGATCACCATCGTTTAGTTCAGGGGGCTTCTTTTGTTCTTCCGACCTGGACTGTAATTTCAACAGATGCAAGTCTGACAGGTTGGGGAGCTCTTTGGGGGTCTCTGACAGCACAAGGGGTTTGGGAATCTCAGGAGGTGAGATTACCAATCAATATTTTGGAACTCCGTGCAATTTTCAGAGCTCTTCAGTCATGGCCTCTTCTAAAGAGAGAATCGTTCATTTGTTTTCAGACAGACAATGTCACAACTTGTGGCATACATCAATCATCAAGGAGGGACTCACAGTCCTCTGGCTATGAAAGAAGTATCTCGAATACTGGTATGGGCGGAATCCAGCTCCTGTCTAATTTCTGCGGTTCATATCCCAGGTATAGACAATTGGGAAGCGGATTATCTCAGTCGCCAAACGTTACATCCAGGCGAATGGTCTCTTCACCCAGAGGTATTTCTTCAGATTGTTCAAATGTGGGGACTTCCAGAAATAGATCTGATGGCTTCTCATCTAAACAAGAAACTTCCCAGGTATCTGTCCAGATCAAGGGATCCTCAGGCGGAAGCAGTGGATGCATTGTCACTTCCTTGGAAGTATCATCCTGCCTATCTCTTTCCGCCTCTAGTTCTTCTTCCAAGAGTATTCTCCAAGATTCTGAAGGAATGCTCGTTTGTTCTGCTGGTGGCTCCAGCATGGCCTCACAGGTTTTGGTATGCGGATCTTGTCCGGATGGCCTCTTGCCAACCGTGGACTCTTCCGTTAAGACCAGACCTTCTGTCGCAAGGTCCTTTTTTCCATCAGGATCTCAAATCCTTAAATTTAAAGGTATGGAGATTGAACGCTTGATTCTTAGTCAAAGAGGTTTCTCTGACTCTGTGATTAATACTATGTTACAGGCTCGTAAATCTGTATCTAGGAAGATATATTATAGAGTCTGGAAGACTTACATTTCTTGGTGTCTTTCTCATCATTTTTCCTGGCATTCTTTTAGAATTCCGAGAATTTTACAGTTTCTTCAGGATGGTTTGGATAAAGATTTGTCTGCAAGTTCCTTGAAAGGACAAATCTCTGCTCTTTCTGTTCTTTTTCACAGAAAGATTGCTAATCTTCCTGATATTCATTGTTTTGTATAAGCTTTGGTTCGTATAAAACCTGTCATTAAGTCAATTTCTCCTCCTTGGAGTTTGAATTTGGTTCTGGGGGCTCTTCAAGCTCCTCCGTTTGAACCTATGCATTCATTGGACATTAAATTACTTTCTTGGAAAGTTTTGTTTCTTTTGGCCATCTCTTCTGCTAGAAGAGTTTCTGAATTATCTGCTCTTTCTTGTGAGTCTCCTTTTCTGATTTTTCATCAGGATAAGGCGGTTTTGCGAACTTCTTTTAAATTTTTACCTAAGGTTGTGAATTCTAACAACATTAGTAGAGAAATTGTGGTTCCTTCATTATGTCCTAAGAATTCTAAGGAGAAATCATTGCATTCTTTGGATGTAGTTAGAGCTTTGAAATATTATGTTGAAGCTACTAAGAATTTCCAAAAGACTTCTAGTCTATTTGTTATCTTTTCCGGTTCTAGGAAAGGTCAGAAGGCCTCTGCCATTTCTTTGTCATCTTGGTTAAAATCTTTAATTCATCATGCCTATGTCGAGTCGGGTAAAACTACGCCTCAAAGGATTACAGCTCATTCTACTAGGTCAGTTTCTACTTCCTGGGCGTTTAGGAATGAAGCTTCGGTTGATTAGATTTGCAAAGCAGCAACTTGGTCTTCTTTGCATACTTTTACTAAATTCTACCATTTTGATGTGTTTTCTTCTTCTGAAGCAGTTTTTGGTAGAAAAGTACTTCAGGCAGCTGTTTCAGTTTGATTCTTCTGCTTATATTTTCAGTTTTTTTTCATTTAAACTTTATTTTGGGTGTGGATTATTTTCAGCAGAATTGGCTGTCTTTATTTTATCCCTCCCTCTCTAGTGATTCTTGCGTGGAAGATCCACATCTTGGGTAGTCATTATCCCATACGTCACTAGCTCATGGACTCTTGCTAATTACATGAAAGAAAACATAATTTATGTAAGAACTTACCTGATAAATTCATTTCTTTCATATTAGCAAGAGTCCATGAGGCCCACCCTTTTTGTGGTGGTTATGATTTTTTTGTATAAAGCACAATTATTCCAATTCCTTATTTTTTTATGCTTTCGCACTTTTTTCTTATCACCCCACTTCTTGGCTATGTGTTAAACTGATTTGTGGGTGTGGTGAGGGGTGTATTTATAGGCATTTTGAGGTTTGGGAAACTTTGCCCCTCCTGGTAGGAATGTATATCCCATACGTCACTAGCTCATCGACTCTTGCTAATATGAAAGAAATTAATTTATCAGGTAAGTTCTTACATAAATTATGTTTTTGCATTTTTTCCCATTCCTGAAACTGTCATTTAAGGAATTTGATAATTTTGCTTTATATGTTGTTTTTTTCTATTACATATTGCAAGATTTCTCGTACACTGTTCCTGTTTTAAAACTTACTGAGGGATTCCTGTTGACTGAGTTCAGTCCTACCAAAGCTAAGTTCATTTATTTTAAATGTTATGAATGTTTATCTTTAGCTATGGTTTGTTATAAGTTATCATGATAAACTTTTACATGTAGAATCCATTAGTATTTATGCTTTATGTATTGCTATTCTTTTTACATCTTATATACAAGATATACTTAGAAAATTTATAAGAATATTTTTTCTGATTCTATTTTTAAGGCTTTGTCTGACATCGCACCTTCTAATAAAATTTTTAGGTCTTTTTCAAACTTCTTTTTTAATTGTTGAAGTTTCAAATGACCAACAACATACTAATTTATCCTTCTCTGATGATGTTTTTTCTCATTCAGAATTTTCTTCATCAGATATTGACACTAACAAATCTACTTTTTTATTTTTTATTAGAGTACATTTGTTCTTTGTTGAAAAGGTGTTGATTATTTTGGATATTGAGGTAACTAGTTCTTTTTCAAGACTAGCTAACATTTTATTTCTGCTTATTTTATCTTCTGTGTTTTCAGAGATTTTTTTCCAGTTCCTCATACTAGGGAATGGAATAGGCTGAGAATTTTCTTCCTTCTTCAAAGGTTTTAAATTATATTCTTTGCCGGCAATTAATTTCAATTTTGAGGGTTCTCCAATTTAATGGGGCTATCTCTACTCCTGCTAAATATGCTATTGTTTATATAGCAAAATAGTATTTATTTTCCTTTAGATGGTTGTATCTTATTTAAGGAAAATTATTTATTTTCAGGTACTTTTCTTGGACCTGTGATTTATTTGGATGATGTTGCAATTGCTTCATTTTTCTGTTTTCTTTAAGATCAAGTATCAGATTATGTTTTATTTAGCATTGTTAAGGGACAAAGTCTACTGCTCATTTGAGGTTCAGACTGGGTGCTGTTGCATTTGTCTTGTTGTCTTGCATTTGTTGATTATGCAAGTCCGGTGTGTTGACTGGTCCTTTAACTGGATTAACATGCTAATAATTTCATTTGTATCTTCATTTTATTGAATATTTTCGCAAATGAGGTTTAATCTATGTCTTTAACTGTTTTAGCTAGAAGAATTTTGTGATTTCTAAAAAAATCCTTATTTCTTTTTTTCCAAGATAATCAATTATTTGGTTCATAATTGGATTCAATTCTTATCTGTTACTCTGGGCTTCAAGATTGAGTTCTAAGACTAAAACTTTAAGCTTATTTTAGTTTGGTTGTTCTTACTAAGGAACGAAATCCTAAATTCTTACCCAAGTAACATGTTTTTAATTGGAAGTTTTTTTTAGTTCAAAATCAGCTCCCTAAATTTGCATGTATGTGCTGTATTCCAGCTTGGCTGGTAAGGGGCAGGTTAAGATTTTTTTGAAATTTGTTTGGTTCTATTCGGTCCAAATTTCTTAGATTTTGAGTACAGAATAAAATTCAGAGTAAAACCGTCTATTAGAAGTCTTTTTCTCTCTATTATATTCCAGCTATTCCAGTAAGGCTAACACTTTCCTTAAATGTGTTTCAGTCCTATATATTTTGGGTAATGTTGAAGCGCGGCTGATCACCTGTTGGGGCTCAAGCGCTGCTCAGATCTGGAATCTTCTGGGGTATTTATTCCAGTTCCATTTTTAAGAACTGGGTTTTGGGGTTTTATTCAAAACTATTCATTGTTCCAAAGATAGAAAATCTTTTTATTATATAAATGTACCATCTTTTAGATTGGTATTTATATGGTCTATTCTGCCTTTTTTTTTGGTCAGTGATAGCATTATTTGTTTTCATTAGATACAATAGATGCATATCTTCATTTTCTGTTTTCATTCAGATTATTTTTATTTTCTGAGACTACGGAATCTCATATGATTCAACTTTGTTTTTTCAAGACATGGTTAGAGGATCTTTTTATCAAAAGCTCTTGATTCCTCACACAAGGGTCACCTTTTTTTTTTTAGGTTTCCAGATAGTTTGTGTCACTGTCTTTGTCTCTAACAGACAAGTGACAATTTTATTGGGTTCCGTCTGTTGGTACCTTCAGTCTCTATTATTTCCTTCAGTTGCTATATATGCATGGAAGTTTTAGGTCTTATGGCTGCAGCATTGGATTCAATTCCCTTTGCTCATTTTCATAGAAAACCATTCCAGTTTTTTATGCTGAATAATGGTGCAGGGATTCTAGGATTTCACTTTTTAAATCTTCGAATTCTAATGTTTATCTATCTTTGATTCGGTGGTTAAGATCACCATCATTTAGTTCTACAGGTCTCTTCAATTCTTTCAACCTGGACCATGATCTCTACAGATGCGATTCTTTTAGGTTGGGAGGCTGTCTGAGGATCTCTGTCAGCACAAGGGGTTTGGAAATCTCAGGAGGCGAGATTACCATTTGATATTTTGGAACTCTGTGCATTCTCAGAGTTCTTCAGTTGGTTTCTTTTTGAAGAAGAGACGTTTATTGTTTTTTTCAGACAATGTCACATCTGTGGTGTATGTCAATCATCAGAGTGGGACTATCAGTCCTTAGGCTGTGACAAAAGTATCTCGGATATTTGCTTGGGCTAAATCCAGCTCCTATCTAAATTCTGTGGTCTTTTTCCCAGGTATAGATATTTGGGAAGCGGATTATCTCTGTTAATCAAGCTTTACATCTGGAAGAATGGTCTCTTTACCCAGATATGTTTTTTCAATTTTTCAGATGTGAGGGCTTCCAGAAATAGATCTGTTGGCATCTCGTCTAAACAAGGAACTTCCCAGGGGCCTATTCAGGTCCGGGGATCCTCAGGCGGAAGTAGCGTATGCATTGACACTTCCTTGGAATTATCATTCTGCCTATATCTTTCCGCCTCTAGTTCTTCCAAAAGTGATTTATATAATTCTAATGGAGTTCGTTTGTACTGCTGGTGGCTCCAGCATGGCATCACAGGTTTTGGTATGCGGATCTCATTCGGATGGCCAGTTGCCAACCTTGGACACTTCCGTTAAGACCAGACCTTCTATCTCAAGGCCCATTTTTCCATCAGGATCTCGAATCATTAAATTTGAAGGTATGGATATTGAACGCTTGATTCTTAGTCATAGAGGTTTCTCTGACTCAGTGATTAATACTATGTTACAGGTTTGTAAATCTGTCTCTAGAAAGATTTATTATCGAGTTTGGAAGACTTACATTTCTTGGTGTTCTTCTCATAAATTCTCTTGGCATTCTTTTAGAATTCCTAGAATTTTACAATTTTTCAGGATGGTTTGGATAAGGTTTTGTCTGCAAGTTCTTTGAAGGACAAATCTCTACTCTTTCTGTTC
The DNA here is from genome assembly GCF_027579735.1 of Bombina bombina. Lineage (NCBI taxonomy): Eukaryota > Metazoa > Chordata > Amphibia > Anura > Bombinatoridae > Bombina > Bombina bombina. Next base: position 1,416,907,933 of record NC_069500.1, read on the forward strand.
TTTTTCACAGAAAGATTGCTTATCATTCTGATATTCATTGTTTTGTACAGGCTTTGGTTCATATCAAGCCTGTCATTAAGTCAATCTCTCCTCCTTGGAGTCTCAATTTGGTACTGAGGGCTTTACATGCTCCTCCGTTTGAACCTATGCATTCTCTGGACATTAAATTACTTTCTTGGAAAGTATTGTTCCTTTTGGCCATCTCTTCTGCTAGAAGAGTTTCTGAGTTATCTGCTCTTTCTTGTGGATCTCCTTTTCTGATTTTTCATCAGGATAAGGCAGTGTTACTTCCTGATATTCATTATTTTGTTCAGGCTTTGGTTCTTATCAAACCTGTCATTAAGCCAATTTCTCCTCCTTGGAGTCTTAATTTAGTTCTGAAGGCTTTACAGGTTCTTCTATTTGAGCATATGCTTTCTCTAGACATTATTTACTTTCATGGAAAGTATTGTTCTTTTTAGACATCTCTTCAGCTAGAACAGTTTTTGAATTATCTGTTCTTTCTTGTGAATCTCCTTTTTCTGATTTTTTCATCAGGATAAGGTGGTTTTTGATATCCTCATTTCAATTCTTACCTAAAGTTGTGAATTCTATCAACATTAGGGAGGAATTATTGTCTTTTCCTAAGACTTCTTTGGTAAGATTCTTACATTCTTTGGATATGGTAAGAGTTTTGAAATCCTATGTTGAAGCTATTCAGATTTCAGACAGACTTTGTTATCTTTTCTGGTTTTAGGAAGGTCAAAAGGCTTCTGCCATTTATTTGGCATCTTGGTTAAACTTTTGATTCATCATGCTTATTTGGAGTCGGGTTGATTCCCGCCTCAGAGGAATATGGCTCATTTTACTAGGTAAGTTTCTACTTCCTGGGCTTTTAAGAATGAAGCTTCTGTTGATCAGATTTGCAAAGCAATGACTTGGTCTTCTTTGCATACTTTTACTAAATTCTACCGTTTTGATGTTTTCTCTTCTTTAGAAGCAGTTTTGGTAGAATGGTACTTCAGGCAGCTGTTTCAGTTTGATTCTTCTGCTTATAATTTCAGTTTTTTTCATTATAAAAATTTAAACTTTTTGATTTGGGTAGTGGATTATTTTCTCAGCGGAATTGGCTGTCTTTATTTTATCCCTCCCTCTCTAGTGACTCTTGCGTGGAAGTTCCACATCTTGGGTATCTGCTATCCCATACGTCACTAGCTCATGGACTCTTGCTAATTACATGAAAGAAAACATCATTTATGTAAGAACTTACCTGATAAATTCATTTCTTTCATATTAGCAAGAGTCCATGAGGCCCACCCTTTTTGTGGTGGTTATGATTTTTTTGTATAAAGCACAATTATTCCAATTCCTTATTTTTGATGCTTTCGCTCCTTTCTTATCACCCCACTTCTTGGCTATTTGTTAAACTGAATTGTGGGTGTGGTGAGGGGTGTATTTATAGGCATTTTAAGGTTTGGGAAACTTTGCCCCTCCTGGTAGGAATGTATATCCCATACGTCACTAGCTCATGGACTCTTGCTAATATGAAAGAAATGAATTTATCAGGTAAGTTCTTACATAAATTAAGTTTCGAACTAGCTAAAATAAATACAAAGTTACCTGTAAAATAAATATAATTCCTAAAATAGCTAAAATGTAATTATTAATTACATTGTAGCTATCTTAGGGTTTATTTTACAGGTAAGTATTTAGTTTTTGTTTTTTTTTTTTTTTTTTTTTTTTTAAATATTTTTTTATTGAGGTTTTTGCATGGAACATACATAGAACATAATACACCAATTTGTAAAAGGAACAAAATACAGAATACAAACATAGTTACCCGAAAAGTTTCGTAAATCTTATAATAGCTTGGTGAAAGGCTAATGAAACCTCGATTTTTCAATAGTAAATCACATTTGGCTGACCTGTTAGAAAACAAAGATTCAGGCCCTATGGGCCAAAAATATGAAAAATAATAGTTATCTGATGGTCAGGAGTCTAGCTCGCTAGGAACTTCAAAGTATATCATGCGTAGCTGGTCTATGAGGAGTTTTGTTTTAGGCCCAATGGACCTAGAGTATAGAAAATAATAGATAACTGATGTCCAGAAAACTAGTTTTATTTTTTTAAAAGCTTCAAAAGGAGCATGAATACATGGATAATAAATGGGGGAAGGGGGATATTCAGCGGGTAAGCACCGCTATGTATAGTAGGGAGAGAGTGGAGGGCGGAGCCATAGGGATATAGGAGTATAGTAGGAGACTTGGATGGGGCCTATTAATCTTGGTAGTGTAGTAAAATAAGTGGGCTAAGACATCTAGTTACCCAGCTATGAATTATTAGTCATGTGAACATGTGGCATGTACTTGCCATTTGGGAGCCTCTGCTTAATTGATATAACCATTCTGCAAGTAGACATTGTTTCGTGAATTTAACATAAAACCTATAGAAGCTGCCAGTATCTCTGAGTTCTATGATATAGTTACACACCATTTGGATGAATATTAGGGCAGGTCAGATTTGAGATATATAGCTGAGCACTCCTGCATGTACAAATAGGCACATACTGATATATACCCCTATGTAAGGTGACAGTAATCATTTAGTCTGCTTGTTCTAATATATAACTAGGTAAACATCTAAACCTGTCTCAGAGATATATAAAAATATAACTTGGGAGCCCATACTTTGCATAAATATTGACACCAAATAAAGCTATAGGCAAATATGTCCTAGGGTACTACTATAACAGGTATATTACATAACAATATAACACCAGAAAACCAATAATTGTCTAGTCTCTGCTAAATGACAAACACAATAAGTTTTCTTAGGAGTATCTAGTACATAAAGGCAGGGTAATTTAAACCGTAATAGTTATACATAGAGACAGCTCTCGCTCTACAATAATGAAGGCTAACTTAAGCAGCTTAAGAATATCCAAAAACTGCGTCTAGAGTATACCTGTTACCCAGCCACAAAGTGTGGCAGTGCTGCATATGAGCTATAGGGTTCCAAATGAGAGAAAATATGCTGATGTTCGGCAGATATTTGTAAAACAGTTTATATATCTAATCTAGCAAGCATGTTAAACTTTACACACTAATAATTGTATTAACTTTAATTTAAACTAGAAGTGCGTGAAGTGTAGTTTTTAAACTCTACCAGAATAGTGCACCCAGACAAGGGATGTAAAATAGCAAGTGACATAATATACAATGTGAAACTGCATATAGCTGCTTTAAGATAGATTTAACCAGTATGTAACAGCTTGTAGATTAAACAGACCATAAGTTAGGAACACCTATATGTTTGTTAAGCCACACAGTGTTATGCGTGAGGAATAGTTAGGCCACATATTGTAATATTTAGTCTAGAGTGAGGGGTCTAAATATAGCTTAGTCAGAGAAGAATAGCATGGGGAGACAAATTTTCTGTATATCTAAGTGTAGCTCTCAAACAGGAATCCACATGCAAAACATATTATGTGAGTAGGTTTACTGTATTTGCTGCAGTATATATAATAACTGATGTCATATTACTTATGAAAGATTAACCCCCAGAACCATATTTTGTGTATACATTATGACAGACCACTCAAGAACACACAGGGCCAAGGTAGCACTGTTACCCAAACAGAGAAATAGTGAACATACAATATAGATAAACTTTAAGTACAGTCCTGGATGATTAAATAGGGAGGCACAAAACATTATTAATCTTAAACATACACATTAATTATATAGTGTAAAGGTATATTATCAGGCATAATACAGTAATAACCTAGATGAAGTATAATAAGCGAACATAAAAGTCTGTTCCTCGATAAATCATCAAGCTAAGCAGCTGTCATTAGGGAATGGAGGGTTAAAATGAAAATGCTACAGGTCACATATTTATACTTGGTTAGAGGAAAGAGTCTAATGCCGTGCACCGTTTGAAATGAATTTGCAGTTGTTTGACTAGGGTGTGCTGATCTATCTGCTCAGGTTTGCAAAAGCTGCAGGAGGGAGCTGTGTAGATGCACTAAAACAGTGATAGGGCATACACCCTAACCAGATACATAGATTTAAAATAACATTTCACATGTCGTAAAGGCCTGTGAGAAGAAAATATGCATCTATGTCTATGAGCATCAGTCTTTCAATCCGGTGACAATCAGATCTCCTGTAGTCAGTTACAAGTAAATCAAGCACTCATCTAGCTTTAATGGGTGTTTTATGCCTGATCTCTATTGTCATGTAACGGCAGGGATAAAGAACCCATCTTGAATATCTTATATATCTCTAACCCACACCCCTGGCACAAAACACCTGGGAAAGGCTTGTCTTACAGGAAAGCTGCCTCGCTAGGTCTATAGCGGTCCTTGCTTTGATATTTAGAAGAGGTGTCGGGGAGGCGAGTGTAGAAAGGAAATGGGCATTTCGCCCGTCTACTGAAAGTTCCACTGATTTCCCGATGCGAATTATGGGCTCCGTCAGAGCAGAGCATACATCCGAACAAGCCATGTGGGACAGAATGAGAATAGGAGGCTGTGTCATTTCCGCACCCAGCGGGTCTCCTTCCGACACAGCATGGTCCTTTATTGCGACTGTAACGCCGTCAACGAGGAGCGGGTCACAGCCAGCTAGCGACTTACCACCCCCGACTTTACTGCCGATGCTCAACTGAGCTGATGGGTAAGACCTCTCAGGCGGACATTCCCAGTATGTCTCCATCCGCTCATCCCCAGGTCTCTCGCTAGTTAGGTCATTGCTAGACGTTCTCGGCAGCGTCGATCTCAGTGTTGCCAATAAATCAGAAAAGCAGCTTGTCATCCGCCGATCAAAGTCCCGTAGTAGGGTATACAGAGACTCGTGGTTCTCTTCCATTTTTCCAGGGATCTCTGACTGCAACTCGAGTTAGAAGTATATAGAGCAGGCCCAGATCACTTCTTTCTATAAATCCAGTGATTCTCCGATTTAGATACTCAGACTAGCTCAGACAGAATGTCCTTCGTTTAAGAACTGATTAATAATTATCCATATGCATATTTAGCTTAGTTTTTACTGCAATTTAGAGCTTTTTCCTAGTTTAGGCCTAGGAGCTCAGTGAATGCACGTCTGGTCTCCTCGCCTGTTGGCTCCGCCCCCCTAAGTATTTAGTTTTTAATAGGAATAATTTATTAAAGTATAGTGTAGTGTTAGGTGTAATTGTAACTTAGGTTAGTTTTTATTTTACAGGTTAATTTCTCTTTATTTTAGCTAGGTAAGCTATTAAATAGTTAATAACTATTTAATAGCTATTGTACCTAGTTAAAATAAATTGAAAGATGCCTGTGAAATAAAAATAAATCCTAAGATAGCTACAATATAATTATTATTTATATTGTAGCTATATTAGGGTTTATTTTAAAGGTAAGTATTTAGTTTTAAATAGGAATAATTTAGATCATAATAGAAATATTATTTAGATTTATTTAATTAATATTTAAGTTAGGGGGTGTTAGGGTTAGTGTTAGACTTAGGTTTAGGGGTTAATAATTTTATTACAGTGGCGGCGGTGTAGTAGGGGGCAGGATAGGGGTTAATAAATTTATTATAGGTGGCGGCGGTATAGGGGGGGCAGGATAGGGGTTAATAAATTTAATATAGGTTGCGGTGGGGTCAGGGAGCGGCAGTTTAGGTGTTAAACTATTTATTTAGTTGCGGCGAGGTGCGGGATCAGCAGGATAGGGGTTAATAACTTTATTATAGAGGGCGACGGTATAGGGGGGGCAGGATAGGGGTTACTAGGTATAATGTAGGTGGCAGCGGTGTCCGGGAGCGGCCGTCTAGGGGTTAATACATTTATAAGAGTTGCGGCGGGGTCTAGGAGCGGCGGTTTAGGGGTTAATACATTTATAAGAGTTGCGGCGGGGTCTAGGAGTGGCGGTTTAGGGGTTAGTAACTTTATTTAGTTACGGGAGGCTCCGGGGGCGCCGGTATAGGGGGTAGAACAGTGTAGTTAGTGTGAGTGCTTAGTGACAGGCTAGCAAGAAAGCTGTAAAAAAGCCGAAGAGCAGCGAGATCGGATGAGTGATAACTCTCACAATCCGCTGCTCATCACCCCGTACTTGGTGAGCGGCTTTTTGACAGCTTTTTTGATAACTTAGGCGAATTTTTGCAGGTCCGTGGCGGCGATGTGAGGCGAGGTTAGGCGGGCGTATTGGGCCGGCGAAGGCAGGAAAAGTAGACACGTTGATAACTACCCCCCATAATCTGCTGCCCCCAATGTCGCCGCTACCTACATAAATTTATTAACACCAAATCTGCCGCCCCCAACATACTAAAGTTATTAACCCCTAAATCTCTGGCCTCCCACATCACTAACACTAATTAAATATATTAACCCCTAAAACTAACCCTAAGTCTAACCCTAACCCCCCTAACTTTAATGTAATTAAAATAAATCTAAATAAATATTACCTAAATAATTCCTATTTAAAACTAAATACTTACCTATAAAATAACCCTAAGCTAGCTACAATATAACTAATAGTTACATTGTAGCTATCTTAGGTTTTATTTTTATTTCACAGCTAAGTTTGTGTTTATTTTAACTAGGTAGACTAGTTAGTAAATAGTTATTAACTATTTACTAACTACCTAGTTAAAAGAAATATAAATTAAATTTACCTGTAAAATAAAACCTAACCTGAGTTACACTAACACCTAACATTACACTAAAATTAAATAAATTACATTAATTAAATACAATTAACTAAATTACAAAAAAATAAACACTAAATTACACAAAATAAAAAAGAAATTTTCAAATATTTAAACTAATTACTCCTAATCTAATAGCCCTATCAAAATAAAAAAGCCCCCCAAAATAAAAAAAAACCCTAGCCTACACTAAACTTAAAAGGGCTTTTTGCGGGGCATTGTCCCAAAAACATCAGCTCTTTTACCTGTAAAAAAAAAAATACAAACAACCCCCTAACAGTAAAACCCACCACCCACACAACCAAACCCCCCAAATAAATCAAATCTAAAAAACCTAAGCTCCCCATTGCCCTGAAAAGGGCATTTGGATGGGCATTGCCCTTAAAAGGGCATTTAGCTCTTTTTCGGTGCCCAAAACCCTAAGCTAAAAATAAAACCCACCCAATAAACCCTTAATAAAACCTAACACTAACCCCCGAAGATCCACTTACAGTTTTTGAAGACCGGACATCCATCCTCATCCAGCCAGGAGAAGTCTTCATCCAAGCGGGTAGAAGTCCTCAATGAAGCCGGGAGAAGTCTTCATCCAAGTGGCAAGAAGTCGTCCTCAAGGCGGGCAGAAGTCTTCATCCAGACAGCATCTTCTATCTTCATCCTTCTGACGCGGAGCGGCTCCATCTTCAAGACATCCGGCGTAGAGCACCCTCTTCTTTCGATGGCTATTGAAGAATGAAGTTTCCCTTTAAATGACGTCATCTAAGATGGCGTCCCTTGAATTCTGATTGGCTGATAGAATTCTATCAGCCAATCGGAATGAAAGGGTTAAAAATCCTATTGGCTGATGCAATCAGCCGATAGGATTGAGCTTCAATCCTATTGGCTGATCCAAAAAATTGAGAAAGAATGTGGAAAAATATGTATCCAATGACAATGTTTTGTTTTGAAATTGTGGTTTTGGTTCTATTATCCTTTAATTGTATATCACCTGGTTACTAAAGGGTTATTCCTAGGCCAATCCTTCTTAGTTGTTTTAACCTATCAGAATGTGGTAGAAGATACAAAGGTCCGCCACAGATGTAGAGAACTTATGTCTATGATTATGGTGTTACTAAATAAACGCCCCCCAGACGCGAATGTGGTAGAAGATACAAAGGTCCGCCACAGATGTAGAGAACTTATGTCTATGATTACGGTGTTGTAACACCAAAACCGGTCAGACGTTTTTCTGTTTGGCCCTGTGGAATTTTTTATCATCTCCTGTGTGCTTTTTAATTTATGCACAATAAAGTTTGTTGTTTTAAAATATGCTTATATACTAGGAATTAACGCATCCAGATTAGTTCTTACAAATATGGCACACGGTGGGGGAAATTAGTCCATTGAAAAACAGTTTCAACAAATGAGTTGTTAATGAATAAAAAAAAGTTCACACTCACCAAGTATGCCAATGTATTGCAAGACTACAAACAGTAATTACAAAAAAAAAAGAAATAAAACACGTGTCTTTTTAACTGTAAACAGGAAAAGCACACTGCAGGTGTCACATGTCTAACCATGTCACATGACCATGTCTACCCCAGGTTGGCTCGTGGGGTGTGGTATTTAGCTATACATTAGAATTTAATAACTGCTAAATGTACAATAAAAGACAATGCAATAGCACTTACTTTGAAATTGAAAGGAGCAGTAGAATATTTTCTGAGAAATTTCAAAGGGAATCCAATTTTTCCTCCCCCTGTATCATGTGACAGCCATCAGCCAATCACAAAAGCATATATGTATTTACTGTGCACTTTTCCACATGCTCAGTAGTAACTTAGAAAGTGTGCATATAAAAAAGAAGGTGCATGTTTTGATAATGGAAGCATATAGGAAAGTTTTTTTAAATTGCATGTTCTATCTGAATCATGAAATTTAATTTTGACTTTCGTGACCCTTTAAAGCAAACAAGGTGTTAATGCATTCCAAAGATTTTCCAATTCACTCTGTATGTTAGTTTAATGCCAGACTACAGAAAAGAATCTTGTAATAACAAGGTATTTAATGCTTTCTGCCGCCCTCACTGTTCTATTTGGCACAAGACCTAGAAGTTTAGTATTGAGAGCTTATTTTACATTGTCTTCATATCCGTCAGCTTTAATAAAACCTCCAGTTCGGTAAACACAGCAATACATTGTCCTATAGATTTAGTTCATCAAATCATTTCTGTAAAAGGAAAAGAGTATTGACATTAGCGTATTGGCAATGGTAGCCTTTTTGTGTTTGTTTTGAGCCCCTTACACAAAAGGGCGGTATGGGTGTGTTCCATGTAACTTCTCCTTGGGTTTCACAAGTTATGTGCCCGGGGTCTGCTTATACAGTCAGGCTCTGTATACACAATATTAATGTATTTATTGTGTAACAACTTCACAAAGGGAAGATTAATGTGAATTCCCTGTGATGTTGGATAAAAAATATGTGTACTTAGGCCAAACCTCAAACATATTCAGTACACGAGACAGTGAAAATGTTTACATATGACTGAGATGTCTGTTTTTGTGCAGCCCAGAAATCCCCCAACAATAAATATTGTGCCCAAATTTACAAAGGTATAAAAATGTACAGGATAGAAAAGGTAACAATAAATTCAGCATTTAAGGTTCCACAGCAGACATTAGCACTAAACTACCAGCAAGTCAAGGGATCCACTCACATACACAACACTCACTACATACTGTAATATACCAGCAATTAATGGGATCCCCTCACATACACAACACTCACTACATACTGTAATATACCAGCAATTAATGGGATCCCCTCACATACACAACACTCACTACATACTGTAATATACCAGTAATGGGATCCACTCACACACAATACTCACTACATACTGTAATATACCAGTAATGGGATCCACTCACACACAATACTCACTACATACTGTAATATACCAGTAATGGGATCCACTCACACACAATACTCACTACATACTGTAATATACCAGTAATGGGATCCACTCACACACACAATACTCACTACATACTGTAATATACCAGTAATGGGATCCACTCACACACAATACTCACTACATACTGTAATATACCAGTAATGAGATCCACTCAATCACACACACAATACTCACTACTTACTGTAATATACCAGTAATGAGATCCACTCAATCACACACACAATACTCACTACATACTGTAATATACCAGTAATGAGATCCACTCAATCACACACACAATACTCACTACATACTGTAATATACCAGTAATGGGATCCACTCACACACAATACTCACTACATACTGTAATATACCAGTAATGGGATCCACTCACACACAATACTCACTACATACTGTAATATACCAGTAATGGGATCCACTCACACACACAATACTCACAACATACTGTAATATACCAATAATGAGATCCACTCAATCACACACACAATACTCACTACTTACTGTAATATACCAGTAATAGAAACCACTCACACACACAATACTCACTACATACTGTAATATACCAGAAATGGGATCCACACACACACGATACTCACAACATACTGTAATATACCAGTAATGGGATCCACTCACACACAATACTCACAACATACTGTAATATACCAGTAATGGGATCCACTCACACACACAATACTCACTACATACTGTAATATACCAGTAATGGGATCCACTCGCACACAATACTCACTACATACTGTAATATACCAGTAATGAGATCCACTCAATCACACACACAATACTCACTACTTACTGTAATATACCAATAATGAGATCCACTCAATCACACACACAATACTCACTACTTACTGTAATATACCAGTAATAGAAACCACTCACACACAAAATACTCACTACATACTGTAATATACCAGTAATGGGATCCACTCACACACACGATACTCACAACATACTGTAATATACCAATAATGAGATCCACTCAATCACACACACACTACTTACTACTTACTGTAATATACCAATAATAGAAACCACTCACACACACAATACTCACTACATACTGTAATATACCAATAATGAGATCCACTCAATCACACACACAATACTCACTACTTACTGTAATATACCAGTAATAGAAACCACTCACACACAAAATACTCACTACATACTGTAATATACCAGTAATGGGATCCACTCACACACACGATACTCACAACATACTGTAATATACCAATAATGAGATCCACTCAATCACACACACACTACTTACTACTTACTGTAATATACCAATAATAGAAACCACTCACACACACAATACTCACTACATACTGTAATATACCAGAAATGGGATCCACTCACACACACGATACTCACAACATACTGTAATATACCAGTAATGGGATCCACTCACACACAGATGTCAGGACATGAAGAAGCAGGATATATTAGGAAACAGATGAACCATACACAGAACCCACCCACGCCTAGTACGGAGACTACTAAAATCCTTAAAGGCAAATGAAAGTCAACATTCAAAAGCTCAGAGCTTTTTATTGTCTTCTCATGCATTTGAATATCAGTTATGTGATATCAGTTGACAGATAAAATATATATGGGCTATAAACATAGGTATAAATATGCAAAGGTAGAATTTATAGAAGACAAATAGGTAGAGGGGCCTGCCAATGGTTGTACTGTTGTAAATCAGCTTTCATGAAGGTGATCTACAAATAAGCTGGGCTTATAGGTGCTAAGTGGGTTCAAGGGGATGACGCAAGTAGAGGAACTGAGGTAAGAAAAGGATAGCGCACATTGAATGCATCCCTTTAAGAAGCTCTTGAAACTTTCAAAACTAGAGGCAGAATGTTCCACAAGATAGGGGGCATTCTGGAGAAGCCCTGTAGGGAATGAAAGCAGGTAACAAGAGAGGAGGAGATAAGGAGGTAATGAGCAGAGCGAAGGGGAAAAGGGAGTGTGCGGAGACAAGGTCTGAGATATAGGCGGGAGCTGTGTTATTGAGGGCCTTGAATGTTAGGGTTAGAATTTTGTGTTTTATTCTGGAGGCTAGAGGAAGACAGGGGATTAGCAGAGAGGTGCAAGAGGGACATAAAAGGAAGATCAGCCTGGCAGAGGCATTCATTATGGATTGTAGAGGAGATAGATGGCAGCTAGGTAGACCTGAGAGGAAGGAGTTGCAATAGTCAATGTGAGAAATGATAAAACTGTGGATTTAAGTCTTAGTTGCGTCTTGGATGAGGAAGTAGCGAATTCTGGAAACAGCAGGAATTGACCAAAAACTGGCTGTGAGGAGTGAAAAAATGATCTGAGTCAAGTGGGACCCCAAGACATCAGGCATACAGGTTTGGGGTAATGATGTTATTAACAACAGTTATAGAAAGTTGAGAGGGTCTAGATTTTGGAAGAAGGGGGGGGAGGGAATAAAGAGCTCAGTTTAGGAGAGATTTAGAATAATGTAGTGAGAGGAGATCTAGGATGAAATATTAGAAAGACAATTAGTGACACAGGTTAGCAAGGAAGGGGATAGGTATGGTGGAAAGAGAAAGATTTGAGTGTCATCTGCAAACAAATTATATTGAAACCCATGGGACTTTATTAAGGAACCTAAGGATGACGTATAGATTGAGAAGAGAAGGGGACCAAGAACAGAGCCTTGTGGTACTCCAACAAAAAGCTGTAAAAGGGCCGGAGGATGTGCCAGAGAAAAAACAGTCAAGTTGTGTCGGCACCTGAAACTACTGATAACTTAGGCAAAAAAATCAGACACTATTAAGAAGTGTCAGAGCAGCTGAACAACAGTTAACAAATTGCCCCAACACCTGTGTGTGATTATGGTGTCAGTCTCTCACCTCTCTTGGTCACAAAAGTCCAGTGCCACCTTGCCAGGCTTTCAGGAAAGCAGAAGCCAACAGAGACCTTCAGTGTGCAAACCAGGTGCACACGGAGCCGGTCCGGCACTTGACACCCACTCCGACCGCTCCGGTCTCCTCTGCACGATTCCTCTCCGACGGCGTGTGACGTCACTGGACCCACTTCCGGTTCACGGAACTTCTTTCACCCAGATGATGCTGTGTGATCCTCGGCAGTTACCAAGACCAAGATAGGTAAGCTGAAATTGGTTAGCAGATGAAATACACTGGAACTGGTGCAACCTCGGTTCCGCAGAATAGAAATAGAAAAGTTCAAATGAGGTGCACAAACAGCCAGTTGTAAATACAAATTTTTCTTTATTGCAAGTAAAATCTTCCCTCCAGGGATACAGGAATCTCAAGCTTGGTAGTGAGTGGAGATAGCTTCACTCTAGTGACTGTCTGCTGACATGTTTCGGCAATGAAGCCGTAATCGTACAGAAAAATTTGTATTTACAACTGGCTGTTTGTGTACCTCATTTGAACTTTTCTATTTCTCTGATGTGCCAGAGAAGGCTACACTAAAGGTCTGTTGACCACCCTGAGAGGGTGGTCAACAGTATAAAAGGGCCGCAGACAGATCGTGAAGCATTAAGAGGGAAGTGACCTTTTGGTTTTGCTTTAAGTAGGTCATTAGTAACCTTAATAATTGCTGTTTAGAGGTGTTGGGGCTGAATCTGGATTGCAATGGATCAAGGGGGGAGTTTAATGTTGTGTTAAAGTTTTTATTGTAGTTGCCATTGGTGAATATATAATGCTTTAAATAACAATTATTTTAGAAAAAGGTTTTGCTTCCATTTCTTAAAATATTATTTCTCAGTTCTGTTTTTGGTACATTTATGTATTGGTATTTCCCTTAGACACCGTTTCATAGGAAGTTGCTACTACATCAGAAATGAATTAGTGTATTGTAAAAGATCTGCATAGATAATAAATGTTTTAAAAGCATTTAAATTGTCATTGTTAATAGCACATTGATTATTGTTTTTTTTTATCTCCTTTGCTGTGGTCAGGGACAGTTATAATTCAGCTCCTGCTCTGATCAAGCAAAAGACAAAGAAGCAAAAAATAAAGAAAAAGACAACCAGCTGCTGCCTGTAGGGGCTTTAGACCCTTAATTTGAAAGGCATAATCCCTTCATATAACTGTATTGTATGGGGGGCCGAATTATCAATGCCTGTCCGACATGATACGCTGTAGCAGACATCGCTGAATGCCGACAGTGTATGCTGGTGAACTGCTTGTGCAATGCCGCCCCCTGAAGATTCGCGGCCAATCGGCCACTAGCAGTGGGTGTCAATCAACCCGATCATATAGGATCGGGTTGATTGCTGTCCGCCGCTCAGAGCAGGTGGACCAGTTAAGGAGCAGCGGTCTTAAGACCACTGCTGTTTCCGGCGAGTCTTCGATAAATCGGCCCCTATGTGTGTGTTGTATACTGTCTATAGGACATAGGCGCTCCTTTACAGCCACTTACCTTCCACTCAATAATAACATTAGGTAGGTGAAAGCCAAGCAAGGACAGGAACTTACCTCTTTCCAAAATTAGGTTTTTAGACCCTCATGGGTGTTAGGTCCTCTAAAAGAGCCCCCTCCCATAAATCATACAATGCTCAGGTATCTTCTTCCCCTCTCTACCGCATCTCTCCTTCCAACTCTTATTACCTAATCCTGTGTCTGCAGACACTAGCACCATTCAGACGGAAAAATATTCAGCAAAATCAATTGTTCAAAATATTCAGTTTTGTGGTATTGGGATGTTAATAAAAATTGAGTTGAAGAAGGATAAGATAAGAAAACCCTTAGCCACTTTAAGAAAAAAAACATAACTATGTAGAGGTACTGTATTAAATTGTTCAAAGAGTATGTGATGATACATAGCCTGTGAAAAACTCTATTGCTGGGGCTACCTTATTCCTCCAATTCTTTAAGATCAGACTACGACCTACCATAATTGCAATATTTATTAAGCTGATGTTTACTCTATTTGGGTTTTCTTGTAGAAGAAAAAAAATATCCCTGGATTTAAATTTAACCCTAACTTCTGACTTATACTTAAGCCAGAATTTTAACTTGGCCCAAAACTGCAAAATCTTAGGGCCGGACCAAAAACAATGAACTAAATCTGCCACTGAGTTATTGCATTTAGCGCACTGACCAGCTTCTGTAAGATTCAATTTATTCATTTTCAGTGGAGTTAGATAAACCTTATTAAGTAACCTGATCTGGGACTCTTTCTATGTTACCGATATATTCGCCTTCTGCGTCCAGTTATAACTTCACTTAATAGTGTCTATAGTCACATCCCTATGGCTTATTCTTCATATCTCTACTAGTTTATCCAAAAATAATTGTCCTTTTTTTGCCAACATGATTTTATATAGTAGGGATATGTTATGATTTCCGGATTTTTAAATATTGATATTGGTCCCTTCCACATTTTTGCACTTGTGAGTAGTTAGCCCATTTATAAAATGTCTTATCTGTATGCGAATAAGTTCTTATTGGGTATATTAAACTCTCTGGATATAGCCTCAAAGGACTTCAGATCTTGTTTATTATCAAAACACTGATGCACAAAAGTCAGCCCTTTATTTGCCCATCTATTGAAAATTTCTGCAGAAACACCCGGTAAAAATTCCGGATTTCCCCTTATCCTAAGAAAAGAAGAGAATTCATAATCCACTTTTAAAGAACTATGTATTGTGTTTAGATTTTTAATGCCTTTAGGTAGTTGCGGGGTTGGGCAATGTAGTATAGCCTTTAAAAGTAAAGGAGAAATAACTCCTTCTTCTACTGATAGTGATGTAAGATAATTAGCTTCCGTTATCCAGTCCACAGCAAACCACGCTAATACTGCAATATTGTATTTTTTAATGTCAGGAAGAGCTAATCCTCCATCTTCTAGATTACCTATTAGTTTAGCTATGGACAGCATATGTCAACTCTTACCCCATAAAAATATAGCGCACTCTTTATAGAACTTTTTGATGTCCTGATTATGGATAAATAGGGGGACATTCTGAATAATATACATTAGTAGCGGAAATAGAATAGTTTTAATAATCATGACCTTAGCTGAAAGGGAGATAGGAAAAGTTTTCCAGCTATCAAGCTTCAGAGCAGTTTTATTAAAAAACGTGGTAAGATTCAAACTATACCATTGTTCTGGGTCTACATGTAAATAATAATAAAAAATAAAAAAAAAAGGGGAAAAATAAGGGGAAGAAAGGGGGGAACAAATAAGGTGAAAAAGGGGAGAGAGAGAGACAGGGGAGAGAGAGAGAGAGTGGGAGGAGAGAGAGAGACAGGGGAGAGAGAGAGACAGGGGAGAGAGAGAGAGACAGGGGAGAGAGAGAGAGACAGGGGAGAGAGAGAGAGACAGGGGAGAGAGAGTGAGAGAGACAGGGGGGAGAGAGTGAGAGAGACAGGGGGGAGAGAGTGAGAGAGACAGGGGGGAGAGAGTGAGAGAGACAGGGGGGAGAGAGTGAGAGAGACAGGGGAGAGAGAGTGAGAGAGACAGGGGAGAGAGAGAGAGAGACAGGGGAGAGAGAGAGAGACAGGGGGGGGAGAAAGAGGGGAAAGAGAGAGATAGGGGAGAGAGAGAGAATATAAAAATAAAAATAAACCACACGCTAATCCTCCATCTTCTAGATTACCTATTAGTTTAGCTATGGACAGCATATGTCAACTCTTACCCCATAAAAATATAGCGCACTCTTTATAGAACTTTTTGATGTCCTGATTATGGATAAATAGGGGGACATTCTGAATAATATACATTAGTAGCGGAAATAGAATAGTTTTAATAATCATGACCTTAGCTGAAAGGGAGATAGGAAAAGTTTTCCAGCTATCAAGCTTCAGAGCAGTTTTATTAAAAAACGTGGTAAGATTCAAACTATACCATTGTTCTGGGTCTACATGTAAATAATAATAAAAAATAAAAAAAAAAGGGGAAAAATAAGGGGAAGAAAGGGGGGAACAAATAAGGTGAAAAAGGTGTAGAAAATTGGATGTCAATTGTTTTATAATTTCTGTGTTTTTGCCAAAGAAGGTACTTCGTTCTATGTTGTATAGCACAAAATTGCAAAGTAGGTCTGCATGCTAATTTATGTTGTTCTTCCCTCTTAAACACACCCTGCATGGTGTGATTTATTTATTTCTGATGTTTTTGGATCTTTTGTTGGTTAGATATCCTATATTATAAAAGGCCAAGTGTTTGTCTGAAGCCGTCATGCGCAGTAGAGACAAACACTTGGCCTTCCTGCATGTGCACCTCCGCTGTTTAAACAGCGCACAGCTGAGAGACCTTCGCACGCGCACCCACCCGACCTCGCACGCGCACCTCCGCTGTTTAAACAGCAGCGCGAGGAGCAGGAGAACTTAACAGCAGAGCGGGGAGCAAGAGAACTTAACAGCAGCCTTAACAGCAGCGCGGGGAGCAGGTACAGGAGGAGAGAGAGAGAGACAGGGGAGAGAGAGACAGGGGAGAGAGAGAGAGGGTAGAGAGAGACAGGGGAGAGAGAGACAGGAGAGAGACAGGGGAGAGAGAGACAGGGGAGAGAGAGAGGGGAGAGAGTGAGAGAGACAGGGGAGAGAGTGAGAGAGACAGGGGAGAGAGTCAGGGGAGAGAGTGAGAGAGACAGGAGAGAGAGAGAGAGAGAGAAGACAGGGGGGGAGAAAGAGGGGAGAGAGAGAGAAGAGACAGGGGGGGAGAAAGAGGAGAGAGAGAGAGAAGAGACAGGGGGGGAGAAAGAGGGGGGAGAGAGAGAAGAGACAAGGGGGGAGAAAGAGGGGAGAGAGAGAGACAGGGGAGAGAGAGAGAGACAGGGGAGAGAGAGAGAGACAGGGGAGAGAGAGAGAGACAGGGGAGAGAGAGAGGGGAGAGAGTGAGAGAGACAGGGGAGAGGGGAGAGAGAGAGGGGAGAGAGAGAGGGGAGAGAGAGTGAGAGAGACAGGGGAGAGAGTGAGAGAGACAGGGGAGAGAGTGAGAGAGACAGGGGAGAGAGTGAGAGAGAGACAGGGGAGAGAGAGAGAGAGAGAGAGAGACAGGGGAGAGAGAGAGAGACAGGGGAGAGAGAGAGACAGGGGAGAGAGGGGGGAGAGAGAGAGACAGGGGAGAGAGAGAGAGAGTGGGAGGAGAGAGAGAGACAGGGGAGAGAGAGAGAGACAGGGGAGAGAGAGAGACAGGGGGGAGAGAGTGAGAGAGACAGGGGGGAGAGAGTGAGAGAGACAGGGGGGAGAGAGTGAGAGAGACAGGGGGGAGAGAGTGAGAGAGACAGGGGGGAGAGAGTGAGAGAGACAGGGGGGAGAGAGTGAGAGAGACAGGGGAGAGAGAGTGAGAGAGACAGGGGAGAGAGAGAGAGAGACAGGGGAGAGAGAGAGAGACAGGGGGGGGAGAAAGAGGGGAAAGAGAGAGATAGGGGAGAGAGAGAGAATATAAAAATAAAAATAAACCACACGGCCCGTGTGAACGGGCTTTAGGACTAGTAAAGATATATAAAAAAAAGAAGAAGAAGTGGAGTTTAGCAATAGCTTAAAATGTTTGTTTTTATTTCATCCTTGCATAAGGGATTAAAGGTTTACCGCTCGTTACCAGCAGAGATAGAATAACTAACATAATTAAATAACCATAACTTATAATAACTTATAACTGTATTTAACTAGTAAATGAAGACACAACACTTATGTATAGGTACATTTTTTAACCGTCACAGGTTAAATTTTTTTATTAAACAATAAATATAAACCTAGAAAACCCAGCGCTACTGGAGGTCCGCGGCTCAAACGGAAACTGCAGCAGAGGGGTGGGTCCCCTCTGCCCAAGGAAATGCTACTGAGGGTTTGCGAGATCATGTGACCCACCCGCAAGGGGAAGGAGGGGCACCTCATGTACACCTGAGCTATCCGCCCCTCACAACTTTTAGATTGGTCATCACTTACCCCGTTCACCCTCTCCCACGCAACAGGGCCGCTACCTCCCGCAATCAGAGTGCAAAGGTTCTCCCCCTAGGAGGGTAACTGATACCCGACCGCTCGAACCGAGTAAACAGACATTTGGAGAAGCATAGATTACTGCTATGGTCTTACTGAGCTTAGATTGACTAATCATAACTATGCCATTGGCCTCTATCAGATGTAATTTGCGAGCCACCATAACAAGGGAGGGAGGGAGGGGAAACGTCTCTGCTTCTGGCTATCAGGAGGTAGAGGGGCAGGAAACTGAAAGCAGCACTTCTTAAAGGTAAGGAAGGGGCTCCTCCCCAAACTTGCAACAATGTTGCACTAGCTTCTCTACCCAGCCCTCTTCTCCTATCTCACTTCCTACAGCCTTAACCCTTAGGTTGCTACAGTCCCATGCTGATCCTTACACTCCCTTAAGGGATTAAAGGCTTACAGCTCGTTACCAGCACAGAGGGAATAACTAACATAATTAAATAACCATAACTTATAACTGTATTTAACTAGTAAATGAAGACACAACACTTATGTATAGGTAAAAAGTTTAACAGTCACAGGTTAATTTTTTTTATTAAACAATAAATATAAACCTAGAAAACCGACAAGGCTAGGATGGCGGCAAGCAAGAGCTAACTAACACAGCGCTACTGGAGGTCCGCGGCCCAAACGGAAACTGCAGCAGAGGGGTGGGTCCCCTCTTCCCAGGGAGATGCTACTGAGTGTTTGCGAGATCATGTGACCCACCCGCAAGGGGAAGGAGGGGCACCTTGTGCACCTGAGGCTATCCGCCCATCCCAACTTTTAGATTGGTCACCACTCACCCCGTTCACCCTCTCCCATGCAACAGGGCCGCTACCTCCCGCCACAAGATAGCATCTTAAATGGTATACTTGCCGCCACCACTAATAACCACGACCTTACTTACAGGAAGGGTAGAAGAGACCTTCGAATATTATGGATAAATATATCTAGGGCTATATTCTGCAAATGTACCTTGTCTCTCCTGTAGTATTCTGTCTCGTCGGCCATTAAGGCCTCGTGTCTAACCACGAAACCTCCCTGCTCTGTGACGGTCCTGCCTATGGTAGAGTTAATCTTCTTCCTCACCCTGTACGCTGCACTGTGGGAAGACATGTGCCTCCATTCCTGCCTTGGGATAACATTAGACCAACCCAGAGTAACATTGGGAATACAGGTCCTTATCCAACTAATGTCTGCCTGCATGATCTTAATAAGCTGCAGAACTGGAAGGGCACCTAAATCATTACCCCCTAAATGCAGGATGATAATATGAGGTTTCCCCCATCGTACAAGGGCCTCAGACAAAAGGGAGGGGAGCCTAGGCCAGCACATCCCCCTCTCACCCAACCACCTAACTGATGCTTTGGCAGGGAAAAACCCAAGGCTCTGGCCACCGGGAAGGGAGAGGCAATGAATTGAAGCCCAGTGCATGTAGGAGTGTCCCACGATCCAAATCCTCCTAGCGCCTTGGGATGCTCCTGAAAAAACAAAGAACGTTAGTAACTGCAACTTTGAGATAGGAACATTTAAACGATTGGCCAAACATAAGACCTGTATTTATTGGAGCGCCAACTGCCTAAGCGCTTAATGGAGTCTACTGAATCCCCAGATATAGCCGCATTAGTCGCTGCACCTATCCGAAAGGAGTGCGGGGCTATTTTTGAAGCATCAAAACCTGCCAAGGTAGCAGCTCGAGCCAGTATCCTACGAAACTGGAAAAGGGATAATGATGAGCCATTCTTATGTATGAGTAAGGGGCCATGAACTGTGGGGTGAATAGCTAGATATTGGTTTACTAAGACCACCGGGCAGCAACTGCCAGGCATATTGGGGATGGTTACCCATACCCCCTTGCCTTGCTGGTCCATTTTTGAACGGGAGAGGAAAAGTAAAATTGAGTCAGGGGAGGCCTTAATGTGGTGAAGCAGAACACCCTTGTTGCTACACTGCTTGGATGGAGAAACCAGCTCGCTGATGCAGAGAGCCGCAGAGTACGCCAGGACTAGGAGTAGCTCATAGGGAGAGGAACACACTGCTTCCAAAGCCGAGACCAACTTCTCCAAGCGGTCATGTGTAATGGGCTCACGGATGTCTTTATCTGTGGCTGAGAAGGACCCCAGCCTTTAACTACTTGGCGAACAAAGAAGGAATTAGTGGGGTCAGGTAGCGAAAGTGTGCGGTAGAAAAATGCAAGAGCTGCTAGGCGAGACTGAATGGCACCTTGACGTGCACCATCAGACCACAAACTCACCAGCCAATTACACAAGGTGACTTGCGAAACTTCAGCCGCCTCCACCTTCTGTTCATGGCAAAATAAGTCCCATTCCTTCCACAACCTGACGTAAGTGTAAGGATTCCGCTTCATGTTTTACCTATGCCTTTCCCATTCACCTTATGTATGGATTCCACTCCATGTTTTACCTATGCCTTTCCCATTCACCTGACTTCAGCCTTACCTGTACTTAAGGCATCAGCTGACTGCAGACAGGTGCTTAATTATTAAGTTTCTAGACTAGCTCTGAAGTCTGTCTGTTTTCCACTTGCTGTGTGTTTTCTCTGAAAACAAACCAGTCTGCTTTTCTTCCAATTTCTGAACCAGCTACTACCTTGGGATTACTTATTTTTACTGCCGGTTCATATGCTCATTTTGCCTACATAAACTTTTACAGAGGCGAGTTTTTCTTTTAAGCGTGCACGCTACAACAGAGACTTATTTCATACTGCAGTGTGTTTGTTGCCTTCTCCCTCTGAGTTGCTATCTCATTTGAGCCACTGAAGCGTTTCTCACACAGCGGACTTCAATCTCTCTTCCACTGCAACACAGTGCAACTCATCTACAAACAACCTCCCACGGACTAAGTACAAGGACATCTCAGAATTAATTCTGCTTCTATTTCACACCATCCGGTGACTGGGGGTAAGCACTGTAGTTACTTTAAGCTGTGCTGTACAAATAAACCTTGAACTTTGCTTTTCCCTGCTGCTCTACTGTCCGCAAGACTATCAGCACATGTGTATACCATTCTGTGACAAACTAACTAACAGTGTCTAAAACTGAGAGTTACACTTCACACTGAACTGTTATATCTTACTCCAGCACTAATAGCAACACTACCTGCTTTCTGGAACTCTGCTTTTCTTTATCAAGATTTATCATACTGGGAGCTAGCTGAACACTAAAGTTTGCTACTAAGAAATTGTTTTATTTTTTACATTTCTTCTGATCCAGCCTTTGTTTATGTTTATACTATTGCTGTGACATTCAACAGCATATGTGATTTACATCATTTGTTGCCAGACAAGTTTCTGATCTGCAATTCAATTACTTGAGAATAACAACTTCACTTAAAGCAGCTTGGTCTATGCTGTTCAATAGTCCATTTGCCAAAAGTGATACAAATCATTTATTTTGCATACTCTGCAGTTGTGATCCATCCTCACTCTCTACTAAATCATTACAGAATAATTAAGCCCAAAAAATATGGATCCAGCAGATTTGCCCCAATTCGTTTACAACCTGTCTAAAAGAGTAGATGAACTCAGTCAAGGCCTTAGAGATCTAAAGATTGAAAATGAGACTTTAACTAAGGTTATAAGAGAGACAACTCCTCCCAAAGCAAAAGCTGCTGAATCTATTGTGGAACCACAGATTGCAGCACCTGATTTGTTCAATGGTGATAGGAGTCTCTATCGCCAATATAGGAATGCCTGCCTCCTCACTTTCAACCTTAAGCCACTCACATATCCTAATGATAAGATTAAAGTGCTCACAATGATTACCTATCTACGGGGTGAACCCCGAATCTGGGCAGACACGCTCTTTGAAACCAACGATCCTATTCTATCATCCCTACAGTCTTTTCTAGCAGTCATGGATGAACTTTATTCAGACTCAAATTTACAATTGACTGCAGAAAGCAAGATGCGGAAACTAAAGCAAGGCAACCGTCCTGTTGAAGTTTATATAACGGAGTTTAAACAACATGCCATTGATTCCCAATGGAACGTGATTGCCTTAAGAAACCAATTTCGCCTAGGACTCTCGGAAGCAGTTAAAGATGAGCTAGCCCGAACTGATCTCCCTGACTCCTTAGACGGCTTCATGAAGCTCTCAATGCAAATAGATAGAAGGCTTCGCGAAAGGAAGTCAGAGCGTCAAATTCGGGATTCTTCTTACAAGAGATCATTCCATCCTCCTCCAACTGCTTCTTCATCAAGTGTGCCTGAACCTATGGATATAGGCTTTAGGAGGGGTCCATTGACCTCTGAAGAAAGGTTTAGAAGAAAATCAAAAGGACTGTGTATGTATTGTGGAAGCCCAAACCATCCTATCCGCGAATGCCCCTCCCTACGTAAAAATAAAAATAATAAGTCTCTCTTACATTTGACTTCAATGATTGAACATGATAAACCAATTCACTGTACTTTAACCCTCTCTTTACAGTGGGACAGCAATCGCATGACGAAAGAAGCTATAATTGACACAGGAGCCCAAGGGAATTACATAGATAAAGCTATTGTTGAAAAATATAAAATACCTCTCATCACTAAATTGTCTCCTGTCTCTATACGGGTTGTAGATGGGTCTGAACTTTCTTCTGGTCCTATTACTCAGCATACAATTCCCATTTTGGTATCCACCCTAGGTTCACATCAGGAATACATCACCTTTGATGTTATTACCTCTCCTCTATTCCCCATTGTACTAGGGTTACAATGGCTCCGTTTACACGAACCTGTGATCAATTGGTGTTCTTTGGAAGTAAAATTTGATTCACCATATTGCCAGCAAACCTGTCTAAATCATTCTGTTCTCTTCCATTTGACAGAAACTCCACACATACCTAAAGTATATGAGAAGTTTGCAGACGTATTCAGTAAGAAGGAAGCTGATACTCTACCTCCTCATCGGTCGTATGACTGTCCGATCGACCTCAAACCTGGTACCACTCCTCCCTACGGTCATCTCTACCCTCTTTGCCAACCCGAGCTTGATCATTTAAAGACGTATTTAGATGAAAACTTAAAAAAAGGTTTTATACGTCCTTCAGTTTCTCCAGCAGCAGCCGGGTTCTTCTTCGTAAGAAACAAAGATAACTCCCTTCGACCAATCATCGACTTCAGGGAGCTCAATAAAATTACGATAAAAAACAGGTATCCCCTACCACTCATCCCCGAACTCATTGAACGCCTCCAACATGCCAAAATCTTCACCAAATTAGATCTAAGAGGGGCTTATAACCTTGTCCGCATAAGAGAAGGGGATGAGTGGTTGACCGCCTTTAGGACAAGATACGGCCTGTTTGAGTACCTGGTAATGCCGTTCGGGTTAACTAACGCCCCGGCCACATTCCAGTATTTTATTAACGATATATTTCACGATCTTCTTGATACTTGTGTGGTCGTATACCTGGACGACATTCTAGTGTACTCAAACACGCTTGAAGAACATGTTAAACATGTTAGTTGGATACTTTCCAGGCTCCAAGTTCATAGGCTATATGCAAAACTAGAAAAGTGTGTATTCCACACCAAGGAAATAGATTTTTTGGGGTACTCCATTGGCCCAAAAGGTATCCAAATGCAGGCTAACAAAGTCGATTCAGTAAAAAACTGGCCACAACCAAAAAATAGGAAGGAACTACAACGTTTCCTCGGGTTTAGCAACTATTATAGAAAGTTTATTAAAAATTTCTCTCAAATTGCTAAACCTCTCACTGTACTCACCAGTTCCAGTACACCTTTCACCTGGAACTCCAAAGCAACTGAAGCTTTCAACTCATTAAAAAACTCCTTCTGCTCAGCTCCAATACTTCAATTTCCTGACCCTTCTCTCCAATTCATTTTGGAGGTGGATTCCTCCGATTATGCCCTTGGAGCTGTCCTCTCGCAAAGACGCAGTATATCCCAACCACTACATCCAGTAGCTTTCTATTCCAAAATTCTTTCTGCACCTGAGATGAACTATGCTGTTGGAGAAAAGGAACTCCTGGCAATAAAACGTGCCTTTGAACATTGGAGACATCTCCTGGAGGGCACCGTCTTACCAATAATCATCTACACGGATCACCGTAATCTCGAGTTCCTACAGAGGAATAAAACTCTCTCTAGTCGACAGGTAAGATGGAGCCTATACTTCAGCAGGTTTAACTATCAAATCATCTACAGGCCCGGCTCTAAAAATGGAAAGGCGGACGCACTTTCTAGGAAAGACCCTAGACCTCCAAACACTCAGGAATCTACTTCTATCATTCCCACAGATAGATTTTTGGGTCTACTGTCCACTTTCAAGACGCAACTTCAAACAGCTTTACGGTCAGATCCTCAGCTACCTCAACTCCGACTATCTTGTAGAAACAACCTCTACTATCATGGGACTCTCTTGTATGTCCCCGAGATTCTTAGACCTGCTCTAATTAAACAACATCATGATCCACCTCTCCTTGGACATCCAGGTATTATGAAAACAAAGGAACTTCTCAGCAGATCCTACTGGTGGCCAAATTTGGAAACATCTGTAAAAAACTATATCTCAAACTGCTCCATCTGCATTACTTCCAAAAAGGAAAGGGCCAAGCCATATGGACATCTTCTTCCAATTCAAATACCTGATAGACCTTGGTTACATCTCGGCATGGACTTCATAGTTGAATTACCTGTGAGTTCAGGTTTCAACACCATTCTTGTTGTCACAGACATCCTGACCAAAATGGCTCATTTTATCCCTTTTAACAAACTTCCCAC
This sequence comes from Bombina bombina, assembly GCF_027579735.1. Taxonomy (NCBI): domain Eukaryota; kingdom Metazoa; phylum Chordata; class Amphibia; order Anura; family Bombinatoridae; genus Bombina; species Bombina bombina. Next base: position 1,416,933,228 of record NC_069500.1, read on the forward strand.
TTCCAGTGAGACAGCACAACTCTTCTTAAATTCGATTGTCAGATACCACGGAATTCCTTCAATCATAACAACTGATAGGGGTACTCAGTTTACCTCGAAGTTCTGGAAAAGTCTTTCTGCTCAACTGAAAATTGATCATCGCCTAAGTACTGCCTTCCATCCACAAACAAATGGCCAAACAGAGAAATTAAATCAATGGCTAGAGCAGTATCTACGCTGTTATTGCTCTTATCAGCAAAATGAATGGTCACAATACCTATATCTGGCCGAATTTGCCTACAATAACTCGGTTAATTCATCCACCAAAGTTTCACCCTTCTTTGCAAATTATGCTTTTCATCCACATTTTTCCCTGGAACAAACGGATAACCCAATTTCTCCTTCTGTAGATGATCTACTACAGAAGCTCGCTGAAAACTTCCACTTCCTAAAAACAAATATCCAACAGGCTCAGACCTCACAGAAGAAATACTACGACTTACGCAGACGACCATCACCATCTTATGCCATAGGCGATAAAGTTTGGCTTTCGACAAAAAATATCAAAATCCCTGTTCCCAGTAAAAAACTAGCAGGATTATATATCGGACCGTTCACTATCACTCACGTTGTTAACCCAAATGCAGTTACTCTGGACCTTCCCAGTTCTATACCCATCCATCCTACTTTTCATGTGTCCCTTCTTAAACCAGCTTCAGATGATCCTTCAGTGAAAACTATTTTACCACCTGTACCTGTACCCCTGGATCCGGACACTTATGAAATTCAAGACCTCCTGGATTCCAGACGGCATAAAGGTGTCTTACAATATCTGGTCAGATGGAAAGGCTACTCACCTGATGATGACACCTGGGAGCCTTATACCAATATAGATGCACCTAGACTCATCTCCCGTTTCCACAGACGATATCCTCTTAGACCTAAACATCAAGCCGAGGATCGGCTTGCTTGAAGGGGGGCGTATGTAAGGATTCCGCTTCATGTTTTACCTATGCCTTTCCCATTCACCTTATGTATGGATTCCACTCCATGTTTTACCTATGCCTTTCCCATTCACCTGACTTCAGCCTTACCTGTACTTAAGGCATCAGCTGACTGCAGACAGGTGCTTAATTATTAAGTTTCTAGACTAGCTCTGAAGTCTGTCTGTTTTCCACTTGCTGTGTGTTTTCTCTGAAAACAAACCAGTCTGCTTTTCTTCCAATTTCTGAACCAGCTACTACCTTGGGATTACTTATTTTTACTGCCGGTTCATATGCTCATTTTGCCTACATAAACTTTTACAGAGGCGAGTTTTTCTTTTAAGCGTGCACGCTACAACAGAGACTTATTTCATACTGCAGTGTGTTTGTTGCCTTCTCCCTCTGAGTTGCTATCTCATTTGAGCCACTGAAGCGTTTCTCACACAGCGGACTTCAATCTCTCTTCCACTGCAACACAGTGCAACTCATCTACAAACAACCTCCCACGGACTAAGTACAAGGACATCTCAGAATTAATTCTGCTTCTATTTCACACCATCCGGTGACTGGGGGTAAGCACTGTAGTTACTTTAAGCTGTGCTGTACAAATAAACCTTGAACTTTGCTTTTCCCTGCTGCTCTACTGTCCGCAAGACTATCAGCACATGTGTATACCATTCTGTGACAAACTAACTAACAGTGTCTAAAACTGAGAGTTACACTTCACACTGAACTGTTATATCTTACTCCAGCACTAATAGCAACACTACCTGCTTTCTGGAACTCTGCTTTTCTTTATCAAGATTTATCATACTGGGAGCTAGCTGAACACTAAAGTTTGCTACTAAGAAATTGTTTTATTTTTTACATTTCTTCTGATCCAGCCTTTGTTTATGTTTATACTATTGCTGTGACATTCAACAGCATATGTGATTTACATCATTTGTTGCCAGACAAGTTTCTGATCTGCAATTCAATTACTTGAGAATAACAACTTCACTTAAAGCAGCTTGGTCTATGCTGTTCAATAGTCCATTTGCCAAAAGTGATACAAATCATTTATTTTGCATACTCTGCAGTTGTGATCCATCCTCACTCTCTACTAAATCATTACAGTAAGAGCGCCAAGTAGATGGGGCTAGTGACGCCTGAACTAATGGGAGCAGGGATATCCAGGTTTCAGAAACTGCCAAAGGAAACCGGGACAAGGTAAGCCTAGTCTTGCAGCGTGAGGGGCAAGACGCCTAAAAGTCGCCCAATCAAACCTGGAGAGAGCATCAGCGATTATGTTATTCACGCCAGGGACATGCTGCGCCTGAAACTGAATGTTAAGTTCCAGACAGCGTAACACCAAGTGTCGTAACAAACAAACCACCACTGCTGATGTGGCCGACAGTCTATTAATAGCATGCACAACACTTAGGTTATCCGTCCAGAAGACAACAGTTCTGTTCGAAAACTGCTTACCCCAGATCTCAATAGCCAGGACTATAGGGAATAATTCCAGGAGTGTGAGATTGCGAGTTAACCCTCGAGTCCTCCAATCATCGGGCCAAGGGCCTGCACTCCACCCCCTTTGAAAATATGCACCGTAGCCCCGGGACCCTGCCGCATCCGTGAATAAGTGTAAAATCTGACTAGATTGGATCAGAGCACCATAAGCGAATGCCATTGAATTGCTGCAAGAAAGACTCCCAAACCTTTAGGTCAGCTATCATCCCCCCAGAAATGTAGATTTTGTCTGATGGGTTAACTTTTCCACCTAGTTTACTCGCCAACCTGCGGTTGAAGACCCTCCCCATGGGAATAACCCTGCAGGCGAATTTTAAAAGGCCAAGGAGGGACTGTAATTGTTTTAGGGTAATGTACTTAGAGGAAACAGCCGCTTGAACCGCCACCAACATACCCTGTACCTTGTCTAAGGGCAGTCTGCAAATCGTTTTCTCTGTGTCAATTTCTATTCCCAAAAACGTTAAACAAGTAACGGGGCCTTGAAATTTCTCCTCAGCAAGAGGAACACCAAACAATCGTCTGCACCTTCCTGACCTACAAGCAAGAAGTCATCCAGGTAGTGAGCTATGCAATCCCTGCCTACCTTACAGGCCACTGCCCAGTGCAGAAACGTACTGAACGTTTCGAATAAAGCACAAAAAATGGCACAATCCATAGGCAGGCAGCGATCAACATAGAAACCACCGTCAAACTTACATCCAATAAGTGGAAAGGCAGAAGGATGAAGGGGCAATAATCTAAACGCGGACTCTATATCTAATTTCACTAACAAAGCACCCCTCCCGACTCCCTTAACTAGCTCCAGCGTGCTGTCGAAAGATTGATATCGCACAGAGCTAAGTTCAGGATCGAGTGCATCGTTCACTGAGCTTCCTTTGGGGTAGGAAATTTGCTGTAAATTTCCCTGCCTCCTTTTTTGGGACTTTTCCTAATGGTGAGACAACCATCTCTCGGAAAGGCGGGAAAGGGAAGGGGCCAATCATGCGACCAAGGTTTAATTCTTTGTCAAGCTTTTGCCTTACTATATGAGGGTACTCATATACCGAACGTAGGTTTCAGTGCTTAACTGAGCCTCTAATAACCGAATTGATAGGGATCATAAAAACATCATTAAACCTCTCCCTTAATAAATGAGCAGCTGCGCGATCGGGGTAGTCCTGTAACCAGATTTCAAGAACGTGCGCCTTCACTGGGGAGGGAGCCTTTTTGAACAGTAGTGCCTCTGGGTTGGGGCCCATTATTTGTGCTATCTCTTTTCCTGCAATCGCATCCTGGGTGCAATCCACCACAGAATTTGCAATTATGCCTGAAACCACAGGAACCTCCCTTATCACACTTGTTTTCCTGGAATGCCCAGCAAGATCCACCCTTACATTTTCCCTTCTGGGACCGAAAGGGCTGGTTGGATGCAGCGATGGACGGGGAGGGAGAACACTGAGGGCCCAGGCGTTGCCACAGATGAGTGTCTGTGTAATCGAATGTAAGCACTGGGTTACCAGCCATCTTACGCCTGAACTCTGAGTTGTACTCCCTCCAAGCCCCCTTGCTGTATTTTCTCTGTATCCAATGAATAGAATCGGTATACTTTAATATTGCATGGTTTTGGGTTGGATACTTTTCTAAGAAGCAAGAAGTGAACACCCTAAATGTTTCCGGACGTTTAAATCTTTTGGGGCCAGTGCCGTCTGAGCTCTTCTCCTTTTGCTTGTAAGCTTCTGGAGATAACTGAAAAATAGTAATAAGAGGTGTCGCTACCAGAGTCAGATTCAGATAAAGAAGAGTCAGCTGAGTCAGTTCTATCGTGTGTAAAGACATGTGTTTAGCCTGTCGTGCGTAAAGATATGTGACTCACCAGTAGCAGAAGATGACGATTCACGCCCTGCTTGCTCCGAAGCCGTCCGAACTGGAGAAGCATCTTGGACCTGGGAAGTCTGAGCCACTGGCAGAGATGTCTGTGCAGAAGTGCCTGGCATGGCATACGCACCAGGAGCTGTAGCCATAGATGTGGATGGTGTCTGCGGCTGTATCACACCCTGTAAAAGAGAAAACAAGTTGCAAGCATTGCAAACTTGGTGAATAACAAGAGCTGCGTGGTTTGCATTAATATTTCCTATGCCAGTCTCATTTTGCAAAACAGGGGGGGGGTGGCACCTGCTGAGAATCCCCCATATTGATCCTATATACACACCTACAGTATCATCATGCAGTGGCACAGCATTATTCATGCGCACCCTTTGAGTAGTATTGGCTCCAACAGTAACTAAATTCATTCTATCAGGTGCCGCAATAACATGAGGCACAGTATTCTTAGCACTTCCAGCAGGGAGTCCATCCGACAACACATTCACACCAGAAGAATCCCTAGGATGAACATTCAGCATATCATTCTCACCTGCAGTATTAATTGCTACATTCAACCTAGTACCAGATCCCTGCATTGTTGTAGTATTATCCCCAGTATCCCTAATATCGGCATTATGACCTGCCGCATTGGTGCTAACACCGGATCCCTGAGCTGCGTAATTATGAGGCTTTGACTGTTTCTTTAAATTACTTTTATTCCCAGATGCTCGTGATACTTTAGCTGCCATCGCTGCGCCCCTAGTATTAGCGCCACACCTAGTTCTCCAAGAAACATTTTATGAGCCCCTTTGCCCCCTTCTAATTATTCCCCCCCTTTCTGGCCTAGCCCTGACGGATGCATAATACTGCTGAGAAGCGCGCCCTAACTGCGAAGGTCCTGCCAGGTCCCAAGTCCTCGCTTGATGCTCACCTTCCAGGAGCTGAGGAACGATGGACCGTCCAGCCTGAAGACCATGCTGTGAATGACTTCCGGTGATGTCAGCGGAAGGGGCGGGACTCGTGACGTCAACTTCCGGTGGAGCACATGGACCAACCAGAATGAAGGAAGACGTCGCCGAAGAGGTCATGGCAGCAGCAATTAAAGATAAGAAGGCTGAGACTGCTGTGGCCGCCGCCGGAGGGACAGAGGCAAACAAGGACGCCACCGAAGAGGCAGGTAAGAGGGTAGAGGCGGGTAAAGGGAGCGGAGGAAGAGGAATGCATGGATTGGCAGGCCCTGAACCACCACTGACATTGCTAAGCACGCTAGGCCCTGAGCCACTAATGAGCGCATTAACTGAAATATTAGTCACGCTAGCGCAAGGCCCTAAAGCTGGTAAATTAAGCCTCAAAACTGTGGGCTCAATATCAGGCCCCAAATGCTGTACTGGGGATTCAGGGATAGTTGTTAGCAAGGCTGCATCAGCCACACAAGGGGTGTGCACGTTGACCTCTGCCTGCACAGTATGCCTAATAGTGGGCTGACTGGGTGGAACTACATCCTCATTGTCATCATTACACTCCACAGTACTAATCTGATTTTTCCTTGTAGGTGATGCAAACTGCAGCTCCTGGAAACAAACTGAAGGCAGGATGGATCGTCTGGAACGATGCATGGTGACTTGAAGGATGAGGCCTAGGGGTCTGAAGAAAGAAGAAACATCTCTGCTTCTGGCTATCCGGAGGAAGAGGGGCAGGAAACTGGAAGCTGCACTTCTTAAAGGTAAGGAAGGGGCTCCTCCCCAAACTTGCAACAATGTTGCACTAGCTTCTCTACTCAGCCCTCTTCTCCCATCTCACTCTCTACAGCCTTAACCCTTAGGTTGCTACAGTCCCATGCTGGTTCTTACACTGCCTTTTTCATCATTGTAACTTACAGTAATTTAATCTTATTAAACTTTCTATAAGTAATAACTTATTTGTAATTAGGAGCCGTTTGCTGTAACATCATGTTTATTGGTGACCAAGTTCTTTGCACATTTTTTTTTGCAGAAAACAGAAAGTCCCAAAAATCCTGTTTTGAAAAATTATGATTTAAATTATCTAGAACCTTGTGTCAGTGTCATCTTACAGTAAAATATAAATTCACTAAAAACAAACCGCATTCTTTACAGTGAGATTTTGCAACTTCTGGAGACAGTGATGGAACTTCCAGGGTCGGAGAGTTTGCAGGTATAACTGGGCCCTGCAGGTCCGCCACTCAGAGGGGGGCAGCAGGTACTGGAGGAGCCTAGTAAGTGAGGGGAGTCCTGGACAGGCGCGGGAACCCAAGATGGTAGCGGGAGGGACCAAGTGTCAGGGAACCAGGAAACCAGACAGAAAATAGAAAACTGCAGGTTAAAAAATAAATAGAGTTTATTTAAAATAGCAATAAACAAATAATAAACAACAATGGGGAAATCAGTCAGCCAAAGCCAGGGTCATACACGGAGAACATGAACAAAATACAGGTGTGCACTTGGAAGCTCTGGATTCAATCAAGGGTGGAGAAAGAATGGACTGGGTGATGGTTATATAGTAAACTGGCAATACATCATCACTGAGAGACAGGAAGCTGCCAGGAGTTGCAGAGTGATGATGTTTACAATTTTGCCCATAAGAGGGCGTGTGAGAAGAACACACAGTGTCAGAAACACTGCAAGAAAAGCCAGAAAAAGGCCTGAGTAACCCTGACACCAAGGACCACTGTGCATTCTTAGGTGCACGCAGTCAAACACAAAATGTTGCTTTTTCTATGGGTATTTTTTTATTTAATGGAAGCTGAGTGTGTGTACTATTACAAAGCGAGGGCCAGGATTGGTAGAGCATTAATAAAGAGCTCTTGAACCTGTAGTTTAAACCTTCAAAAATCTTCTGGTTTTACCAACATATTGTATGTTGCACCCACTATGCGTGAGAAGGTAAACTACATGTGGTGAAAGACAGTTTAATCTATAGTACAGTACTGGTTTTCAAACTGTCCTTGGGATTACCTTGGATAACAGCAGTAAAATAACCATGGTTACTAATCAGCTGATTATTTCACCTGTGCTCTAGTTCAGATATCCTCAAAATGTGGCCTGTTAGGGTGGTCTGAGGTCAGGTTTGAAAACCAGTGATCTGTATTTATCTGGAGGGGTTGCAACATACAATATGTTGGTAAAACCAAAAGATTTTTGAAGGACAGAGCCCTGGAGCATATCAGTGACATTGAGAACCCTGTTTTTACCCCAGTTGCTAAACATTTCAAAAATTTACATTCAGAGGATTCCATTTTGATGTCCCTTTGCTAACAATTACATCCTTGCATAAAATTTGGTCATATTTTAGAAATATAAGTTTTACCTTTCTTTATATTAAACATGTATTCTTTATGTACTGTAGTTCCTAATGAAAAGAAAGTCAAACTAAAATCCACCTATATATTTATTATGATATTAAAAAAATATATACACACACATTACTTGGGAATATAGACTACAAACAAATAAATATTTTGCAATCCCCTCCCATGAAAAAAATAAATAAACATATATAGAAAGTGTGCAAAAACAGAATGCATGGCAAAGGTACATGAAACCCAATTGTTTTGTTTCATGCTTTAGAAAAAGCTTTCCAATTTGCTTCTATTATCTAATTTGCTTCATTCTCTTGATATCCTTAGTTGAAAAGCATATCTAAAATCAGTAGCTGCTGATTGGTGGCTACACATAGATGCCTCGTGTGATTGGCTCATTCATGTGCACTGCTAATTCTTCAACATAGAATATCTGAAGAATGAAGCAAATTAAATAATAGAAGTAAATTGGAATATTTAAAATTGTATTCTCTATCTGAATCATGAAAGAAAAATGTTGTGTTTCATGTTCCTTTAAGTGAAGATCTGAGTGTGGTTTAGATGAGAGGGGAATAAATACAGAGTTTAGGAGCACTAAGGCCGCAAGTTAGGATGAAGACGACGCCTCATCGAACTGAGCATAGTACAGAGGGATTGGGAGTTAAAAAGTAAATGCATCTAAATCATGTTTTTTGGAGGGGCCCTTCATGGATTCTTGCACCGGGGTCCTGAGGTTTCTAGTTATGCCTCTGTATGGAGATATTTTAAACCTCATTACGTAGCGTTTTCAAGATTTGCAATGTGAGAACCGTTAAAATCTTGTTGTAGCCACTTCTTATGAAAATACATTTCCTGCAGTGCTCTCGCAAAATGTACAAGGTTTTCTCAAATATATATTTTTTAAAAATGCTTTTAAAAAAATCATTGCTCAAACATATCCTGTATACCAATCATGACCATATAAAAATGCACATGGTTTTACACTTATAAATACCATTTTATCCAATTGCAAAACATACACTATAATCTCTTAACCCATTTTGGAGTCCTGTGATCATCATCCATTATTGGGTGCTGTTGTGGGAAACTGGAGATCTCGTGACACTTAATGAGCTTGGCTATGATGTTGACTTGGAAAGATTGTGAGCGCAAAATTGGCTCTTAAACGCGACAAAAGAAAAAAAAAATGAAAACATTCAAAATAAAATGTTGATAATACAGATCATAAAATTGTGACCAATAAAGAAAAGCTTTGAACGCTCAGGGAACACATTGACCAATCAGAGAATTCCAGGTCACCCCTAAAAATGTCAGGTAGGTATTCCTCCTGTTTAGTTGGAGTATTGTAATTGTATAGGAAACAGGTAAAGTTTAAACTGCAAACCATCAAAAATAAAAATAAATAAAGTCTAAAATTGTCTCCATTATGAGGAATTGAAAACACTCTTTGATTTGAAGAAGGAAACTTCATGAGGTTCTTTTGCTGCTGCACTGAAGGCTTTAAGTGGACAGTTAACAACTTGAGATTTTTATATACAATGTGTAATGAAACAACTTTGCAATATATTTTCACTATTTATTTTGTCCCCTTGTTATCATATAATAGTTGCAAAACAAAAGCACTGTATACTGACTTTATAACAGTAGTTAGCCTTGTTGTCTGCAGACTAAAGCCCTGATTGGCTCCTTCAAATAAGGCAAATTGTGGGTTTAGTTTGGATGTTGAAAAGGATGCAGTAAAATAGATGTTCATTTGTTTTAAAAACTTTAGGGGCAAGATTACATATATGGCGTAGGCTTCAGCGCAACTGCTAAAACCCATGCCGCCCGTAAATTCACCTCGCACATCGGGTAAATCACATATACGGTGCCGACAGATCAGATACTGCCGTAAGTCGGATAAACTGGCAAGGTACAGATTTTTTTTAGAGTTAGGTCTTTTTTATTTTGGGGGGTTGAGTGGGGTGGTTTTACTGTTAGGGGTTAATTTGTTGACAGGTAGATATTGTGCATCCGTTAGGTGTTAATACTTCTAGGGAGTTACGGTGCTCATATACTTGCTGCGCCTGCTTATGTGTGGCGAGGGTAAAATGGAGTAAAATGGCTCTTGCGCTGAATATGTGATACCGACTTACGACGCCGGTTCTATGTTAGTTTATGGGAGTAAAAACAGCGGCCGACGGTGAAATATACATGCCGTATTTTTATGCAACGCCTTATATGTGATTGCAACATCCGACAAAAAATAGCCGACGCCAGCTTTTGCGAGCAACGCTGCATATGTAATCTCGCCCTAGGACTTGGCTGATATGTTATTCTATAGCAACACAAGAGAAATGTCTTGTAATTACAAGGTGCTTACTGTCCCTTTAAAGTTGAAGTAGATCAGAATCCTGAGGTGGATGGATTTGGATCTGAAAAAGAACTTTTGATTATATAATAAATCATTATTGTATCAGGTAGGAAAATGAATGGAGGGAAAATATTCATCTCTGTTTCCTTAATAAAATTGAGATTATTCTGCCACAAAGGCAGGATAATTATTATTTATTATCGGTTATTTGTAGAACGCCAACAGATTCCGCAGTGCTAATCAGACATTTAATACAAGACTTGCACAGACTTGCATTTCGTTAGTTTTAAGCAAAGTAAACCATAAAACCGATTGGTATGGAACAGAGCTAATAGGTTTAAAGGGATAGAAAGGTCAGAAACTAAATGTGCATAGGAGCAGCTTAATGTGAAATAGAAGCATTTTCCAATATACTTCCATCCTTCTAGTAAAATGTATTAGTGTTTTGTGGATACGCGCATATGCTGTATGGGCCTGTGCACCAAAGAGCTGGCAGTGATGTGTATTGCTTCTGTGAAGACGTCATTTGTGCCATACAAGCCACTGCTCTCTGGCCAGGCATAGTGATTGTATACTGGTGCACAAGATATGGGCGTATGCTGCAGAAAAACGCATATAACTATTTCTAGAGGCATTTTGTTAATGGATGTATGTTGCAAAGAGGCTTCTATTTCAAATTGAAATGCACCCATATATTCATGTTTGACCTTTCCATCCCTTTAAATTAAAACTGAAGAAAAAGTGAATTAGATGAAGCTGGTCCTGTGAGACAGATTTAATAAAGCTTTAGAGGCGGCGGCTCCACTTATAGAATGAGAATATCAATTATTATCCACATCTGCTTGAGACCTGATCCCCAAGAGACAACTGTTCATCAGCAAAAATACTTCTTCTGAAAGTTACCATTGTTACTCAGTGGCATACGCACATATGCTGTGAGGGCCTGTGCACCAGTATTAAAGCAGGGCATGTGTGTCATATAAGCCGCTACTGACTCTCTAAGCAAGCATGGTGCATGAATACCGGTGCACAGGCCCTCACAGCATATGTGCGTATGCCACAGAAAAACACTAATCATTTTTACCAGAAGCGTTTTTGCTAATGAAAGTATATAGCACAAATGCTTCTATTTAAAATTGAAATGCAACCAATCAAGTTTCTATTTGTCCTTTTCTATCCCTGTCCTAGACTAGAGTATCTAATACCCAGTCTTGACAAGACTTAAAGGGACATGAAACCCCAAAAATGTATTTCATGATAGAGAATACAATTTCAAACAACTTTCTAATTTACTTCTATTATCTAATCTGTTTCTTTCTCTTGGAATCATTTGTTGAAGGAGCAACAATGCACTAATGGTTTCTAACTGAACACATGGGTGAGCCAATCACTATATATATATATGTATATATATATATGCAGGTACCAATCAACAGCTAGAACCTAGGTTCTCTGCTGAACCTGAGTTTGCCTAGATAACCCGTTCAGCAAAAGATAAAAAGAGAATGAAGCAAATTAAATAATAGAAGTAAATTGGAAAGTTGTTTAAATTTGTATTCTCTATCTGAATCATGAAAGAAAAAATTTGGGTTTCATGTCCCTTTAAGGAACATATTTTAGGACCATTTCTTATAATAAAATTTCGGTTTACCATACGTTTTTATTTAAACTTGATAGGTGTTTTAGACGGACTTCCAGAACTTATAAAGTGGTTTATGTAAAAAAAAAATCTAAAAAAATGTAACTCCCCTTTAGTAAGAGGTTTTGTAGTTCTTCAAAATCCAAATGTAACGCCCCTTTACTATCAATGAAATGAGGTTTATGATGTTTTGTGTGTTTTTTTGTTTTAAGAGAATCTTCGGAGCAGGGATAGGCACGGACCAAGACTGTGGCGGACATTTTCCAAAGTACAGACATTAGTGAAGGACACCAAGGTACATTTCAAATTAAAAACATCAAAAAACACTCTCTTTACAGAGAGGGTAGTGGATACATGATGGAATAGCCATCCAGCAGAAGTGGTAGAGAAAGTGAAGTAGTTTAAACATGCATGGGGAAGGCATAAGGTTATGCTAGATATAAGATAAGATAAGGCCAGGAACTAATGAAAGTATTCAGAAAATTGGGCAGACTCGATAGGCCGAATGGTTCCTATCTGCCGACATATTTTATATGTCAGGAGAGCGACAAATGGGCTGCACGTTGGACACCCCTGGTCTAGTTCCACAAATACAAATTAGTCATGTAATGAAGCAAGTTTAAAATAATATTTATATAAAGACTGCTTGTGGTATTACCTTTTATTTCTTTCATGTAATTAGCAAGAGTCCATGAGCTAGTGACGTATGGGATATACATTCCTACCAGGAGGGGCAAAGTTTCCCAAACCTCAAAATGCCTATAAATACACCCCTCACCACACCCACAAATCAGTTTTACAAACTTTGCCTCCTATGGAGGTGGTGAAGTAAGTTTGTGCTAGATTCTACGTTGATATGCGCTCCGCAGCAGGTTGGAGCCCGGTTTTCCTCTCAGCGTGCAGTGAATGTCAGAGGGATGTGAGGAGAGTATTGCCTATTTGAATTCAATGATCTCCTTCTACGGGATCTATTTCATAGGTTCTCTGTTATCGGTCGTAGAGATTCATCTCTTACCTCCCTTTTCAGATCGACGATATACTCTTATATATACCATTACCTCTACTGATTTTCGTTTCAGTACTGGTTTGGCTTTCTACAACATGTAGATGAGTGTCCTGGGGTAAGTAAGTCTTATTTTCTGTGACACTCTAAGCTATGGTTGGGCATTTTTAATATATGTATTCAAACATTTATTTGCCTTGACTCAGGATGTTCAACGTTCCTTATTTCAGACAGTCAGTTTCATATTTGGGATAATGCATATGAATAAATCAATTTTTTCTTACCTTAAAATTTGACTTTTTTCCCTGTGGGCTGTTAGGCTCGCGGGGGCTGAAAATGCTTCATTTTATTGCATCATTCTTGGCGCAGACTTTTTTGGCGCAAAATTTTTTTTCTGTTTCCGGCGTCATACGTGTCGCCGGAAGTTGCGTCATTTTTGACGTTTTTTTGCGCCAAAAGTGTCGGCGTTCCGGATGTGGCGTCATTTTTGGCGCCAAAAGCATTTAGGCGCCAAATAATGTGGGCGTCTTTTTTGGCGCTAAAAAAATATGGGCGTCACTATTGTCTCCACATTATTTAAGTCTCATTATTTATTGCTTCTGGTTGCTAGAAGCTTGTTCACTGGCATTTTTTCCCATTCCTGAAACTGTCATTTAAGGAATTTGATAAATTTTGCTTTATATGTTGTTTTTTCTATTACATATTGCAAGATATCCCACATTGACACTGAGTCAGAAGATACTTCTGGAAAATCGCTGCCTGGTGCTGGATCTACCAAAGCTAAGTGTATCTGCTGTAAACTTATGGTATCTGTTCCTCCAGCTGTTGTTTGTACTGATTGTCATGACAAACTTGTTAATGCAGATAATATTTCCTTTAGTACTGTTACATTACCTGTTGCTGTTCCGTCAACATCTAATACTCAGAGTGTTCCTGATAACATAAGAGATTTTGTTTCTAAATCCATTAAGAAGGCTATGTCTGTTATTCCTCCTTCTAGTAAACGTAAAAAGTCTTTTTTTAAATGAACATCATCATTCTGATTCTGATAATGGTTCTTCTGGTTCAGAGGATTCTGTCTCAGAGGTTGATGCTGATAAATCTTCATATTTATTTAAAATGGAATTTATTCGTTCTTTACTTAAAGAAGTCCTAATTGCATTCGAAATAGAGGACTCTGGTCCTCTTGATACTAAATCTAAACGTTTAAATAAGGTTTTTAAATCTCCTGTAGTTATTCCAGAAGTTTTTCCTGTCCCTGATGCTATTTCTGAAGTAATTTCCAGGGAATGGAATAATTTGGGTAATTCATTTACTCCTTCTAAACGTTTTAAGCAATTATATCCTGTGCCATCTGACAGATTAGAGTTTTGGGACAAAATCCCTAAGGTTGATGGGGCTGTCTCTACTCTTGCTAAGCGTACTACTATTCCTACGGCAGATAGTACTTCCTTTAAGGATCCTTTAGATAGGAAAATTGAATCCTTTCTAAGAAAAGCTTACTTGTGTTCAGGTAATCTTCTTAGACCTGCTATATCTTTAGCGGATGTTGCTGCAGCTTCAACTTTTTGGTTAGAAGCTTTAGCGCAACAAGTAACAGATCATAATTCTCATAGCATTATTAATCTTCTTCAACATGCTAATAATTTTATTTGTGATGCCATCTTTGATATCATTAGAGTTGATGTCAGGTATATGTCTCTAGCTATTTTAGCTAGAAGAGCTTTATGGCTTAAAACTTGGAATGCTGATATGTCTTCTAAGTCTACTCTGCTTTCCCTTTCTTTCCAGGGTAATAAATTATTTGGTTCTCAGTTGGATTCTATTATCTCAACTGTTACTGGAGAGAAAGGAACTTTTTTACCACAGGATAAAAAATCTAAAGGTAAATTTAGGTCTAATAATCGTTTTCGTTCCTTTCGTCACAACAAGGAACAAAAGCCTGATCCTTCATCCTCAGGAGCGGTATCAGTTTGGAAGCCATCTCCAGTCTGGAATAAATCCAAGCCTTTTAGAAAACCAAAGCCAGCTCCTAAGTCCACATGAAGGTGCGGCCCTCATTCGAGCTCAGCTGGTAGGGGGCAGATTACGTTTTTTCAAAGAAATTTGGATCAATTCCATTCACAATCTTTGAATTCAGAACATTGTTTCAGAAGGGTACAGAATTGGCTTCAAGATAAGGCCTCCTGCAAAGAGATTTTTTCTTTCCCGTGTCCCAGTAAACCCAGCGAAGGCTCGAGCATTTCTGAAATGTGTTTCAGATCTAGAGTTGGCTGGAGTAATTATGCCAGTTCCAGTTCTGGAACAGGGGCTGGGGTTTTATTCAAATCTCTTCATTGTACCAAAGAAGGAGAATTCCTTCAGACCAGTTCTGGATCTAAAAATATTGAATCGTTATGTAAGGATACCAACATTCAAAATGGTAACTGTAAGGACTATCCTGCCTTTTGTTCAGCAAGGGCATTATATGTCTACAATAGATTTACAGGATGCATATCTGCATATTCCGATTCATCCAGATCACTATCAGTTTCTGAGATTCTCTTTCCTAGACAAGCATTACCAGTTTGTGGCTCTACCGTTTGGCCTAGCAACAGCTCCAAGAATTTTTACAAAGGTTCGCGGTGCCCTTCTGTCTGTAGTCAGAGAACAGGGTATTGTGGTATTTCCTTATTTGGACGATATCTTGGTACTTGCTCAGTCTTCACATTTAGCAGAATCTCATACGAATCGACTTGTGTTGTTTCTTCAAGATCATGGTTGGAGGATCAATTTACCAAAAAGTTCATTGATTCCTCAGACAAGGGTAACCTTTTTAGGTTTCCAGATAGATTCAGTGTCCATGACTCTGTCTTTGACAGACAAGAGACGTCTAAAATTGATATCAGCTTGTCGAAACCTTCAGTCACAATTATTCCCTTCGGTAGCCTTATGCATGGAAATTCTAGGTCTTATGACTGCTGCATCGGACGCGATCCCCTTTGCTCGTTTTCACATGCGACCTCTTCAGCTCTGTATGCTGAACCAGTGGTGCAGGGATTACACAAAGATATCTCAATTAATATCTTTAAAACCGATTGTACGACACTCTCTGATGTGGTGGACAGATCACCATCATTTAGTTCAGGGGGCTTCTTTTGTTCTTCCGACCTGGACTGTAATTTCAACAGATGCAAGTCTTACAGGTTGGGGAGCTGTGTGGGGGTCTCTGACAGCACAAGGGGTTTGGGAATCTCAGGAGGTGAGATTACGATCAATATTTTGGAACTCCGTGCAATTTTCAGAGCTCTTCAGTCATGGCCTCTTCTAAAGAGAGAATCGTTCATTTGTTTTCAGACAGACAATGTCACAACTGTGGCATACATCAATCATCAAGGAGGGACTCACAGTCCTCTGGCTATGAAAGAGGTATCTCGAATTCTGGTATGGGCGGAATCCAGCTCCTGTCTAGTTTCTGCGGTTCATATCCCAGGTATAGACAATTGGGAAGCGGATTATCTCAGTCGTCAAACGTTACATCCGGGCGAATGGTCTCTTCACCCAGAGGTATTTCTTCAGATTGTTCAAATGTGGGGACTTCCAGAAATAGATCTGATGGCCTCTCATCTAAACAAGAAACTTCCCAGGTATCTGTCCAGATCCAGGGATCCTCAAGCGGAAGCAGTGGATGCATTGTCACTTCCTTGGAAGTATCATCCTGCCTATATCTTTCCACCTCTAGTTCTTCTTCCAAGAGTAATCTCCAAGATTCTGAAGGAATGCTCGTTTGTTCTGCTGGTAGCTCCAGCATGGCCTCACAGGTTTTGGTATGCGGATCTTGTCCGGATGGCTTCTTGCCAACCGTGGACTCTTCCGTTAAGACCAGACCTTCTGTCGCAAGGTCCTTTTTTCCATCAGGATCTCAAATCCTTAAATTTAAAGGTATGGAGATTGAACGCTTGATTCTTAGTCAAAGAGGTTTCTCTGACTCTGTGATTAATACTATGTTACAGGCTCGTAAATCCGTATCTAGGGAGATATATTATAGAGTCTGGAAGACTTATATTTCTTGTTGTCTTTCTCATCATTTTTCCTGGCATTATTTTAGAATTCCGAGAATTTTACAGTTTCTTCAGGATGGTTTGGATAAAGGTTTGTCTGCAAGTTCCTTGAAAGGACAAATCTTTGCTCTTTCTGTTCTTTTTCACAGAAAGATTGCTAATCTTCCTGATATTCATTGTTTTGTACAAGCTTTGGTTCGTATAAAACCTGTCATTAAGTCAATTTCTCCTCCTTGGAGTTTGAATTTGGTTCTGGGGGCTCTTCAAGCTCCTCCGTTTGAACCTATGCATTCATTGGACATTAAATTACTTTCTTGGAAAGTTTTGTTCCTTTTGGCCATCTCTTCTGCCAGAAGAGTTTCTGAATTATCTGCTCTTTCTTGTGAGTCTCCTTTTCTGATTTTTCACCAGGATAAGGCGGTGTTGCGAACTTCTTTTAAATTTTTACCTAAGGTTGTGAATTCTAACAACATTAGTAGAGAAATTGTGGTTCCTTCATTATGTCCTAATCCTAAGAATTCTAAGGAGAAATCATTGCATTCTTTGGATGTAGTTAGAGCTTTGAAATATTATGTTGAAGCTGCTAAGCATTTCCGAAAGACTGCTAGTCTATTTGTTATCTTTTCCGGTTCTAGGAAAGGTCAGAAGGCCTCTGCCATTTCTTTGGCATCTTGGTTGAAATCTTTAATTCATCATGCTTATGTCGAGTCGGGTAAAACTCCGCCTCAAAGGATTACAGCTCATTCTACTAGGTCAGTTTCTACTTCCTGGGCGTTTAGGAATGAAGCTTCGGTTGATCAGATTTGCAAAGCAGCAACTTGGTCTTCTTTGCATACTTTTACTAAATTCTACCATTTTGATGTGTTTTCTTCCTCTGAAGCTGTTTTTGGTAGAAAAGTACTTCAGGCAGCTGTTTCAGTTTGAATCTTCTGCTTATATTTTCAGTTTTTTTCTTTATAAGATTTAAACTTTATTTTTGGGTGTGGATTTTTTTCAGCGGAATTGGCTGTCTTTATTTTATCCCTCCCTCTCTAGTGACTCTTGCGTGGAAGATCCACATCTTGGGTAGTCATTATCCCATACGTCACTAGCTCATGGACTCTTGCTAAATACATGAAAGAAAACATAATTTATGTAAGAACTTACCTGATAAATTCATTTCTTTCATATTAACAAGAGTCCATGAGGCCCACCCTTTTTTGTGGTGGTTATGATTTTTTTGTATAAAGCACAATTATTCCAATTCCTTATATTTATGCTTTGCACTTTTTTCTTATCACCCCACTTCTTGGCTATTCGTTAAACTGAATTGTGGGTGTGGTGAGGGGTGTATTTATAGGCATTTTGAGGTTTGGGAAACTTTGCCCCTCCTGGTAGGAATGTATATCCCATACGTCACTAGCTCATGGACTCTTGCTAATATGAAAGAAATGAATTTATCAGGTAAGTTCTTACATAAATTATGTTTTTATTTTTGGTTATATTGATAGTCTGCAGCTCCTGACCAAACCCACCCACTTTGATGTTAGTTGCATGATCATCATGATTGGTTACTTACTTGGTTACGTAAGGTTTGTCAAAGTAGGCAGCGGTCTTCTACACATGGACACCAGCACTACGCTACCGCACAGATCAAGGAATTGGGACGGGTCGCGACTCACGGTTAGTTGACTGCAAGCAGCTTGCTTCTTCCCTCACTTTCCTGCTACTAAGCGTGGCGCCGCTTGGGTCAAGGAGGAGTGAGGACCAGCATTCATCTGTCCTACTCATCCCTCCCCTCCGCAAAACGGGTGGCGGACACTGCAAGGGCCAGTCATGGACACCAGTGTCCATGTACGGACACCTTGCCTATCCCTGCTTCGGAGGATAAGTTATTTAACATGTTACCAGTATATATAGATAGCCAGGATTTCATAGATTTATTGGCTGCTTCCATATCAGAGACTGATCACTTGGTTTGTAAAATCCACATGAATATGTTCTGCCTGTGTTGAGGGGGAATAACTTTATCTGCATCTGATATATCTGAAGACATATAAATGTCAGTTTCTGTACGTACAGAAGTTTAGTGTCATAAAACTGCCATAAACTACCATCTCAACCACCATAAGCCCCCAATTCAAATCTCGAGACCCCAACGCAATTAACCATCTAACCACTAAGACGATTAACACAATTAACCCCTAAACTGCCAACCCCCCTGTAATTAACCACGATGGAACCTAAGCGCTTTTAAACCCCAAAACCACAATTAGAGACAATGACATAAAGAATAGTAATGAAATCTTATAAAAATGTGTATCCTATTTAATAATAATATTCAAACAGAAAATCATACGTATAAAAAAATAAAAACTACTAAAATGTACTGTTAAAAACAAATTCTGTCTGAACTGTTCTAGGTCTGTATATATCACTCTAGATACAACGTTTCTTTGCAGGTGTCCGATTTATAAAAATGATGATGCAATTCAGAAACATAAAATTGTATAATATAAGTAGTAAAATCCGCCGAAGGTATTTGTGAATCCATTACTGGATCACAACTTGTCTGTGTGTGTTGTATGAAAGTGTGTGTGGTGTATGAAAGTGTATGTAGTGTGTGTGTGTTGTATGAGAGTGTATGTAGTGTGTGTGTGTTGTATGAGAGTGTATGTAGTGTGTGTGGGTTATATGAGAGTGTGTGTGTGTTGTATGAGAGTGTGTGTGGTGTGTGTTGTAGGACAGTGTGTGTGTTGTATGAGAGTCTGTAGTATGTGTGTGTTGTATGAGAATGTATGTAGTGTGTGTGTGTGCTGTATGAGAGTGTGTGTGGTGTGTGTTGTATGAGAGTGTGTGTGTTGTAGGACAGTGTGTGTGTTGTATGAGAGTGTATGTAGTGTGTGTGTTGTATGAGAGTGTGTGTGGTATGTGTGTTGTATGACAGTGTGTGTGTTGTAGGACACGGTGTGTGTTGTATGAGAGCATGTGTGCTGTGTGTGTGTTGTAGGACAGTGCGTGTTTTGTATGAGTGTGTGTGGTGTGTGTATGTGTTGTATGAGAGTGTGTGTGGTGTGTTGCATGAGAGGGTGTGTTGTAGGACAGTGCGTGTGTTGTATGAGAGTGTGTAGTGTGTGCGCATTGTATTAGATTGTGTGGTGTGTGTGTTGTATTAGATTGTGTGGTGTGTGTGCACTATATTAGATTGTGTAGTGTGTGTGTGTGTGGTGTATGAGCGTGTGGTGTGTGTTCATTGTATTAGATTGCATGGTGTATAGGTTGTATGAGAGTGTGTGGTGTATTAGATTGCATGGTGTGTTTGTTGTATCAGAGTGTGTGTGGTGTATTAGATTGTATGGTGTATGTGTTGTATGAGTGAGTGTGTGTTGAATTAGATTGTGTGGTGTGTGTGTTATAGGAGCGTGTGGTGTGTGTGCATTGTATTAGATTGCATGTGGTGTGTGTGTATTGTATTAGATTGTGTGTGGTGTGTGTGCATTGTATTAGATTGTGTGGTGTGTGTGTATTGTATAAGATTGTGTGTGGTGTGTGTATTGTATTAGATTGTGTGGTGTGTGTGCATTGTATTAGATTGTGTGGTGTGTGTTGTATTAGATTGTGTGTTGTGTGTGTTGTATGATAGTGTGGTGTGTGTATTGTATTAGATTGTGTGGTGTGTGTTGTATGAGCGTGTGGTGTGTGTGTATTGTATTAGATTGTGTGGTGTGTGTGCACTGTATTAGATTGTGTGCTGTGTGTGCGAGTGTTGTATGAGAGTGTGGTGTCTATGCATTGTATTAAATTGTGTGGTGTGTGTGTGTATTGTATTAGATTGTGTGGTGTTTGTGATCTATATTAGATTGTGTGGTGTGTGTGCATTGTATTAGATTGTGTGGTGTGTGTGCATTGTTTTATATTGTGTGTAGTGTGTGTCCATTGTATTGGATTGTGTGGTGTGTGTGTGTGTGGATTGTATTAAATTGTGTGGTGTGTGTGTGTGTGCATTGCATTAGATTGTGTGTGGTGTGTGTGCATTGTATTAGATTGTGTGGTGTGTGTGTGCATTGTATTAGATTATGTGTGGTGTGTGTGTGTATTGTATTCGATTGTTTGGTGTGTGTGCATTGTTTTAGATTGTGTGCGGTGTGTGTGCAATGTATTAGATTGTGTGGTTTGTGTGTATTGTTTTAGATTGTGTGGTGTGTGTGTATTGTATAAGATTGTGTGGTGTGTGTGTGCACTGTATTAGATTGTGTGGTGTGTGTGTGTTGTATGAGAGTGTGGTATCTATGCATTGTATTAGATTGTGTGGTGTGTGTGCATTGTATTAGATTGTGTGGTGTGTGTGTTGTATGAGCATGTGGTATGTGTGTGTTGTATTAGATTGTGTGGGGTGTGTACATTTTATTCGATTATGTGGTGTGTGTGTTGTATGAGCGTGGTGTGTGTGTTATATTAGATTGTGTGGTGTGTGTGTTGTATGAGCGTGTGGTGTGTGTTGTATTAGATTGTGTGGTGTGTTTGTTGTATTAGATTGTGTGTGGTGTGTGCGTGTGTGTTGTATTAGATTGTGTGGTGTGTGTGTGTGTTGTATGAGCGTGTTGTGTGTGTGTTGTATTAGATTGTGTGTGGTGTGTGTGTGTTGTTTGAGCGTGTGGTGTGTGTGTTGTATTAGATTGTGTGTTGTATGTGAGTGTGTGTGGTGTGTGTGTGTTGTATGAGAGTGTGCTTGGTGTGTGTGCATTGTATTAGATTGGATGGTGTGTGTATATTGCATTAGATTGTGTGGTGTGTGTTGTATGAGATTGTGTGGTGTGTGCATTGTATTAGATTGCTTGGTGTGTGTGTATGTGTGTGTGCTGTATGAGAGTGTGTGGTGTGTATCTGTATGTGTTGTATGAGAGTATATGCGGTGTGTGTGGTATGTGGTGTGTGCATTGTATTAGATTGTGTGGTGTGTGTGATCTATATTAGATTGTGTGGTGTGTGTGCATTGTATTAGATTGTGTGGTGTGTGTGCATTGTATTATATTGTGTGAAGTGTGTGTGCATTGTATTAGATTGTGTGGTGTGTGTATTGTATTAGATTGTGTGGTGTGTGTGCATTGCATTAGATTGTGTGTGGTGTGTGTGTGTGTGCATTGTATTAGATTGTGTGGTGTGTGTGTGCATTGTATTAGATTATGTGGTATGTGTGTATTGTATTAGATTGTGTGGTGTGTGTGTATTGTATTAGATTGTGTGGAGTGTGTGTATTGTATTTGATTGCGTGGTGTATGTGTGCATTGTATTAGATTGTGTGTTTTTTGTGGTTTGTGTGTTTTGTATTAGATTGTGTGGTGTGTGTGTATTGTATTAGATTGTGTGGAGTGTGTATTGTAATAGATTGTGTGGTGTGTGTGCACTGTATTTTTGTATAGTTTGGTGTGTGTGTGTGTATTGTATTAGATTGTGTGGTGTGTGTGTGTGGGTGTTGTATGAGAGTGTGGTGTTTATGCATTGTATTAGATTGTGTGGTTTGTGTGCATTGTATTAGATTGTGTGTGGTGTGTGTGCATTGTATTAGATTGTGTGGTGTGTGTGCATTGTATTAGATTGTGTGTGGTGTGTGTGTTGTATGAGCGTGTGGTGTGTGTGTGTTGTATTATATTGTGTGGTGTGTGTACATTGTATTAGATTGTGTGGTGTGTGTGTATGTTGTATGAGTGTGGTGTGCGTGTGTTTTGTATTAGATTGTGGGGTGTGTGTTGTATTAGATTGTGTGGTGTGTTGTATGAGCGTGTGGTGTATGTTGTATTAGATTGTGTGGTGTGTGTGTGTTGTATGAGCTTGTGGTGTGTGATGTATTAGATTGTGTGGTGTGTGTGTTGTATTAGATTGTGTGTGGTGTGTGTATTGTATTAGATTGTGTGGTGTGTGTGTGTGTGTTGTATTAGATTGTGTGTGGTGTGTATATGTTGTATAAGCGTGTGGTGTGTGTGTTGTATTAGATTGTTGTATGAGAGTGTGTGTGTGGTGTGTGTGTGTTGTATGAGAGTGTGCTTGGTGTGTGTGCATTGTATTAGATTGTATGGCGTGTGTATATTGTATTAGATTGTGTGGTGTGTGTTGTATGAGAGTTTGTGGTGTGTGCATTGTATTAAATTGCGTAGTGTGTGTATGTGTGTGTGCTGTATGAGAGTGTGTGGTGTGTGTCTGTGTGTGTTGTATGAGAGTGTATGTGGTGTGTGTGGGTTGTATGTATTGTATGAGAGTGTGGGTTGTATGAGAGTGTGTGTGGTGTGTGTGCTGTATGAGAGTGTGTGATGTGTGTGTTGTATGACAGTGTGTGATGTGTGTGTTGTATGAGTGTGTGTGTGTGTGTGTTGTATGAGAGTGTGTGGTGTGTATGTGCTGTATGAGAGTGTGTGGTGTGTCTGCTGTATGACTGTGTCTGTGTGTTGTATGAGAGTGTGTGGTGTGTGTGTGTTGTATGAGAGTGTGTGTGGTCTGTGTGTTGTATGAGAGTGTGTGGTGTGTGTGTTGCATGAGAGTGTGTGGTGTGTGTTGTATGAGGGTGTATGTAGTGTGGTGTGTGTTGTATGAGAGGGTGTGTGGTGTGTGTGTTGTATGAGAGTGTGTGATGTGTTTGTTGTATGAGTGTGTATGGTGTGTGTGTGTTGTATGAGAGTGTGTGGTCTGTGTGTTCTATGAACGAGTGTGTGGTGTCTGTTTTGTATAAGAGTGTATGTAGTGTGTAGTTGTTATGAGTGTGTCTGTTATTGTCTTTTACAACCCTTTCAATTTTGGCTACAATCAGGAATACAGTACACACACATTTTAGTCACTTTGCCAAACATTGCAGCTATCTTGTAGTATATAACTTCAGAAATGTTCAGACTAAGCATAAATATAGGGTTGTGAAGGATTGTAGTATCATGGCAGTGGACCTTGGTAAAAAAATGTTTGAAGAACAGTTTATTAAAGCGCACACCGGTGTGTATAAGAATATAGTCTGACATAAACCCACTACAGTATTTATGCAAAGAAACTTCTTCATTTTACCATTTGTTAGCGCAAAGGAAATAGATCTGTTAAACCATTAACCCCATAACCAGTATTGACTCCCTAACCCCTATAATTTGAACTGCAATAAATCACCTAACCACTATTAACCCTTAACAGCCATATCTCCACCTCAATACATTTCCTCACTAAGAAGCATAACTGTTATTAAGGGGAATGAAAGGTAGCAGAGTCTCCTGTAATGGAGTTAAGGGATGAGCTCACAGGCTAGTGAAAATCCCAGTGCAGTGTAGTAGCAACAATGTTGCAAAGTGAGGGGAGGTCTTAGGCTTACCACTTATAAGGGAAGTTCTGGAACAATCTGGCCTCTTCCACCTGGGATTTTCAAGAAGAAAATTTCTGTGCCATCCTTCCAGCGAAGATGTCTCGTTCCAGGAGAAGTGCTGCGGTGCCCATTCGCTTCAGGGAGTCCCCTAGGAGATCCCTGAGGAGTGCACCTAGAATAGAGGAAGAAGATGAGGATGTGGTGCCACCAACTCCGGTTGCTAACAGGCCTGTATCTTCTGCTATTCCACCCAGTACTGTTACATCTGTTTCCCCAGCTGCAGATACTGCATCTGCCGGGCCTGGTACTGCTATGGTTGCAGGCCAGGCAGATGCAGGGAGTATAGGGGGCCCCTCTAATTTAGACAGGGCATTGGAGGCTTGCCTGGGGGCCCTTACAGCCTCCGGAATGTCTCAGGAGGCCGCGGCCATGGTGGGCCTGTTTAAGGCTCTTACGGCCGCCGTTTTACCTCCGGTACTGCCCCAGGTAATGGCGGGGCCTAGTGCCCCTCATCATCCGACCGGGCCGCTCAGTCCCAGTTCAGATGTCTCATTGGTGGCGCAGTCCGCCGCTGTCTTGGGGCCCAACACCCGTAACCCTCCTACCAGTCCTCTGGGCCCTACCGCTGGGCCGTCATTGGTGGTTACCTCCAGTGCAGGCTCCGGTTGCGGCCTAGCGTCTGCCACGCCCACTTCCGGTCCGTCGCACGACGCGCGTGACGTCACTTCCGCCGTCACCGCAGTCAGACGGCCGGAACAGGGGGCAGCAAGACGTGTTCCTGGGACCAGGAAGAGGCCTAGCCGGGTATTCTCCACAGGTGAGTGGGGAGTATCCAGGCAGGCCTGCTCCGCTGCGCAACGCTCTGCAGCATCAGGCCTGGTGATTAGGGCTACAGCATTACAAAGGGGCCGTGGCTTGCAAAGGGGGAGGCTTATGGGAGCAAAAGTTAGCAGGCATGAGTATGGGAGAGCGCGCAGCTCACTAAGGGGACGCCAGTGGGCAGACAGAGGGGTTTTCATTAATGCTTCATATGTGCCCCAACTAGGAGAGAGTGTGATAGTGGATGGCGCGCAGGGGGAGACAATGCAGCAAGGAAGCGCAGGGGTGCTGGGTGGCCCAAGGGATATTACTATAGGTGCTCAGGGAGCAAGCGCCGATAGGGCGCACAGAGCCAGGGCCTTAACCACTATGACAGGGTCAACGAATGAGTGGAGTGGAGCTATGGATGTGGAATGTGAGAGAGGGGCTCCAATTAGGGCCGGGGCTAGCACTTCCACCCCAGTTAGGAGGGACGGTCAAGGGGGTCGTGTGGCAGGCCTGGATACTCCCCTCTCGTTTGTTTCTCCCTCTCAGGATAAAATGGCTGCAGCGCCAAGGGCGGAGACCTCCAGCAGGAGCAGGGACATCAGTCTAGACATCAGGAGGAGGAACAGTAGGAGCTGCACCCGGATCATCAATACCTTCCACATCTGCAGCTGGTGAGAGAAATTTGTTAGAATTGTCGCACACCATTGACACTGACTATAGCACTAATTCAGACTCAGATGGGGGGAGGAAATTAGGGCTCAATAGCAAGGGGCAGCGCCGCATGTTCAGAATGTTGAAACTGCTTGTTGGAGAGCGTAATCAGGCTAAAGGTTTAAGCAGTGCGGATCAGTCGTTGCTGCCGGCAGGGCAAATCGCATCGGCGGCCTCCGCGGGCAACGCGTGGCGGGGGGAGAGTGTTGCACAGCCGCAGGAGATACCGGGTAATGCTAGGAAGGTGGCTCTGCACGGGGACTCTTACCCCTGTAAGATCCACTGTCTACATGCGCATCTCAAGCCCAAGACGGTACAAAAAATTTGAGACCATAAGTACGTTAATATGTTCAAGCTGTCACTGGAAGCGCAGCGCGACAAGGAGCGTAGTGAGGATGGTACTGGACCAAAAAAGATCCAGCGTCCTGATACCTTCGAAGAGTGGAGGCGGTGCTTCCGAGTCTTCTCCTCCTGTTACATAGAACAGAGGCCGGAAGCCGCAGTAGATGTAATCAAGTATGCAGAGATTATAGAATGCATCTACAATAGATACGGGGAAGGCATGTGGAGGGCCTACGATAGTGAATTCAGGAGAAAAATTGTCGGGAACCCAGTACTGAATTTTGGGGTAAAGGACTTGGACCTGTGGTCCCTGCTCATACCAGAGAAAGGGGGGACAGGGGGACCCCAGCTGCGGGCAGGGCCCCCTAGACCGCAGGGTCTGGTCAAGTGTCGGGGCAGGGAGTGTTGGAGGTACAACGAGAAGCAGTGTGATAAAGGTGCTTCCTGCTCCTTTCGTCATGCCTGCATGTACTGCGGCGGACAACACCCAGGCGTCAAATGCCCCAAGCGGAGGGATGGCGGAGCCTTCCGTGGGGCTAATAAAGGGGGGTCTGGACAAAAGAGCTCCAACACCCCTGAAACTGGACGCAATTAGGCCTTGGCTAGCGGCCTACCCTAATAAGGTGGTGGCTGGCAGACTATTGGCGGGGATTGGAGAAGGCTTTAAAATACCAACCATGGGGGTGGTAGTTGGGTCGGCCTCACACAAAAATCTAAAGTCGGCCTATGAAATGCCGGGGGAAGTTCGGGCGAAATTGGGCAAAGAAATTGCTCTTGGGAGGTTTGCGGGTCCATTTGAGCGGCCTCCCATCCCTGACCTGGTTATTTCCCCACTAGAGGTGGTCCCTAAGAAGGAACCGGGGAAATTTCGCCTGATTCAGCATTTGTCGTATCCGAAGGGCGGGTTGTCAATGACGCGATCGACCCATTGATAAGCTCGGTGTCTTACCAATCCTTTGACCAGGCATTGCAGTTGGTTATAGCAGCGGGACCGGGCGCGCTGCTAGCCAAAATGGACATCGAATCCGCCTTTCGGCTGCTCCCCATTCACCCCTCATCATTCAGGCTGATGGGGTGTAAATTCGAGGGCAGTTATTTCATTGACAAATGCCTGCCCATGGGTTGCTCGCTATCTTGTGCTTACTTCGAAGAATTTAGCTCATTCTTACATTGGGCCATCGTGGCGGCAGCCGGCGGGGTGTGGTCGCCCACTACCTCGACGACTTCCTGTTGGTCGGTGGCGTGAATACTCGCGAGTGCGACCGGCTAATTACGGTAATGAGGGGATTAATGGCGCAATTTGGAGTACCGCTAGCTGAAGAAAAAACGCAGGGCCCCTGTACAAGACTCACGTACTTGGGGATTGAGATTGACACTGCTGCTAGGCTATTTCATCTTCCCACCGACAAAGTGGAAGCCATGCTCATAGCGGTACGCAAGGCGATCACGGCCAGGAGTATGCCATTGAGGGAACTACAGTCAGAACTGGGGTTACTCAATTTCGCATGCAAAATCATACCCATGGGCCGCGTATTTAACAGGAGGATGGAAGCTATGCTTTCCAACCCCTATGGTGCGCGTAAGGTCGCGGTTTCGGAGGACATGTGGAAAGACCTAAGGGTTTGGGAGCGTTTCCTGAGAGACTTTAACGGAACGCTGCTTTGGCGTGCTCCTCGGGCTTCCAGTCAGACAGTGCACCTGCTGACGGACGCAGCTGGGGCAGCTGGTTATGGCGTTTACCTGGACGGGCAATGGAGTGCCAAGCCTTGGCCCCTATCCTGGGTCCAGGGGGGCCTGATGAGGAACCTAACACTCCTGGAGCTCTTTCCCATAGTCGTGGCTATGGAGCTCTGGGGGCCGGTCTTGAAGGACCGGTTCATTGTGTTTTGGACGGACAACGCTAGCGTGGTGTTCGCCATAAATAGATTGTCTGCTTCTTCACCTGTAGTTGTTAGGTACTTGCGCCAGCTGGTGCTTAGGTGCTTGCAATGTAATATTCAGTTTACCGTGAGACACGTCCCCGGGGTCAATAACACCCTGGCAGACGCACTATCTCGGTTTCAATGGGAGCAGTTTCGCAGGCTTGCTCCTAACGCAGCCGCACTTGGCTTACCTTGTCCCCACTCTATTTGGCAGTTGGCAGGGCATGGAGGTCCGTAGGGCACCTTGTGAGGGCGTCCCTGGCACGAATACTTGGAGAGCTTATTCACAGCACTGGGGCGAGTGGGTAAGTTATTGTCACGAACGGGGTGCCGCGGTGGGAGAAGCCCCTAGGGAACTATTCTTGGAGTGGCTTGCAGGGATGAACAGGCAGGGAATCTCTAAAGGAGCTTTAGCTAACAAGTTAGCGGCTGTCTCGTTCTTCTGCAACCTGTTGGAGTTGCACAACATCACTAAGGGATTCCTGGTGAGGCAAGTGATTAAGGGTTGGGGTAGACTCGAAGGCAGATTGAAAGATGCTCAAGAACCAGTGACGTTGTGCAGATTGACCAAGCTGCTCGGCGCCACCGGGGACGTTTGTATCGGTTCCGGAGAGAGGGAGCTGTTTCAGTGCGCCTTTTCTTTGGGATTTTTTGCTGCCCTTAGGCCGGGGGAGCTGGTCGCTGCCTCCAAGCAAGTCTGGAATGCAGTTGGCCCATGTTAAATGGGCAGGAGATAATCTGTTACTGTTTATCCCGCATTCCAAAATGGACCAGGAAGGGAGAGGGGCGTGGTTGACCCTGACCCCTTCAGCCTCGGGTGCCTGCCCAGTTTTGCTGAGAAGGTCGTACATTGCGCAGCGAACGCGAGGACCTTCTCAGTTCTTGGTGCATTCGGATGGGTCCAATCTTTCACGGTACCAATTCGCAGCGGTGCTCAGAAAGGTAGCGCTTGCGGCAGGTTTGGGGACATGTAGAATCACTCCCCATTCCTTCCGGATAGGGGCTGCGACCAGCGCAGCGGCGCTGGGTTGGAGGGGGGAACACATCCAGAGATTGGGTAGATGGAGGTCCCAATGTTATAAGTCATACGTGCGCCCTCCAGCAGAGGCGTAGTTCTTTAAGGGGGCCTGGGTAAGCAATCGTTGCGTCTTTGCAGTTTCTGGTTGTGTTGTTCTGTTTCTTGGTTCAGGTCCTTAACTGTGTAATCCGTTTTTAGGTGTGGCTACAGGTCCTACTCGAATCTGGACCATAGGGCACTCTTACGTGCACTGGGCGGCACTGAGGGCTCATTCTCTTCCTGAGGGGCAGCAATTGGGTCTACCGACGTCAAATGCATCAATATGGTGGTTGGGCCGTAGAGGCTTACAGTGGGATGGTTTGCTGGCCCTCCTCCAGAATGCTAGACATAGATGGGGACAGCCCCACATCATCCTCCTCCACATGGGGGTGAACGATATAGGAAGTGCACCGGCTTTGGACCTCATCAATGCGATGAGGTCCGATGTCAAGTGGATCTGTACAACGTTCCCGGGGGTTAGGTTGGCTTGGTCCAATATTATTCCCCGGTTGCGTTGGAGATTTTTCCCCACACCTAGAGTAGCTTATAGGGTTAGAAAAAAAGTTAATAGGGAGCTGGGTAGAGCTGTGCTGGATATAGGAGGTTTTGTGGTCAGCCATGATCTGATCTCAGTATATAAAAAAGGGCTGTATCGCCCAGACGGGGTGCACCTGTCTGACGAAGGGCTGGCGGACCTCAAAATTGCCTTGGTTAGGAATATTTAGCGGGTGGCGGCAAGAGCCCGGTTTTTGGGAGTGCCTGTCTCTTGTGGCAGGAGGTCGTAGCCATCAACAATTGAGGGCGGAGTCTGCAGAGGTGACAGTCGGGCTAATGGGCGGGGGTGATGTCCTCAGGTCGTGACCTGGGGGGCCCCGCCCCGCGGGTCTGCTGGCTGAAGATCCTTTAGGACGTCCGCGCCTATTAGACGGAATGGGGTGGGGACACATTTGCGGCCCACCCTTGGCATTTGCAATTCCACAACATCTGGCTGCGACCTCTTGTCATATGGAGCTAATAGTGATAATTTTACTAGGCCTCGAATGCCGCCACAGGTTAAATATTTGAATGACTTCTGTTGAAGTCAAGTTAATATGTTGTTAATAAATATGACCATTGTCATGGTCTTAAAACCCAGCTATCTGTGTTGTGTGTTTATTTCTTAGAATAAGTAGTTATTTAAGTGTTTTTGTAAGGGGTTGGAACTACCAAATACAGCATCAGTCCTTAGGGGAATGAAAGGTAGCAGAGTCTCCTGTAATGGAGTTAAGGGATGAGCTGTGACAGTCTAGTGAAAATCCCAGTGCAGTGTAGTAGCAACAATGTTGCAAAGTGAGGGGAGGTCTTAGGCTTACCACTTATAAGGGAAGTTCTGGAACAATCTGGCCTCTTCCACCTGGGATTTTCAAGAAGAAAGTTTCCCTCCCTCCCAACCCGATTTGTGGTGTTAATTGTGTAGTTGCTAAGTCAACGTTTTTCATGGCGTCATTCAGGCAGATGGCTTCCCAGATGGGTTGCTGGTCCTTAGATGCGAAAGGCAGGGATGGGGCTAGTTGACCTAGTCTTTATAAGACCTTAGCCGTAATTGTGGTTGCTTCCTGGACGAGCATTGCTGCAGGGCTTTGCTACACCAGTGCCTTAGAGGTTGAAGCGCATCATACTAAACCTATCTCCTAGTGGCGGGAGGTCATAGCCATCAACAATTGAGGGCGGAGTCTGCAGAGGTGACAGTCGGGCTAATGGGCAGGGGTGATGTTCTCAGGTCGTGACCTGGGGGGCCCCGCCCCGCGGGTCTGCTGGCTGAAGATCCTTTAGGACGTCCGCGCCTATTAGACGGAATGGGGTGGGGCCACATTTGCGGCCCACCCTTGGCATTTGCAATTCCACAACATCTGGCTGCGACCTCTTGTCATATGGAGCTAATAGTGATAATTTTACTAGGCCTCGAATGCCGCCACAGGTTAAATATTTGAATCACTTCAGTTGAAGTCAAGGTAATATGTTGTTAATAAATATGACCATTGTCATGGTCTTAAAACCTTGTGAGGGCGTCCCTGGCACCGAATACTTGGAGAGCTTATTCACAGCACTGGGGCGAGTGGGTAAGTTATTGTCAAGAACGGGGCGCCGCGGTTCTTCTGCAACCTGTTGGAGTTGCCCAACATCACTAAGGGATTCCTGGTGAGGCAAGTGATTAAGGGTTGGGGTAGACTCGAAGGCAGATCGAAAGATGCTCGAGAACCAGTGACGTTGTGCAGATTGACCAAGCTGCTCGGCACCACCGGGGACGTTTGTATCGGTTCCGGAGAGAGGGAGCTGTTTCAGTGCGTCTTTTCTTTGGCATTTTTTGCTGCCCTTAGGCCGGAGGAGCTGGTCGCTGCCTCCAAGGAGGCGGTCAAGTCTGGAATGCAGTTGGCCCATGTTAAATGGGCAGGAGATAATCTGTTACTGTTTATCCCGCATTCCAAAATGGACCAGGAAGGGAGAGGGGCATGGTTGACCCTGACCCCTTCAGCCTCGGGGGCCTGCCCAGTTTTGCTGACAAGGTCGTACATTGCGCAGCGAACGCGAGGACCTTCTCAGTTCTTGGTGCATTCGGATGGGTCCAATCTTTCACGGTACCAATTCGCAGCGGTGCTCAGAAAGGTAGTGCTTGCGGCAGGTTTGGGGACATGTAGAATCACTCCCCATTCCTTCCGGATAGGGGCTGCGACCAGCGCAGCGGCGCTGGGTTGGAGGGGGGAACACATCCAGAGATTGGGTAGATGCAGGTCCCAATGTTATAAGTCATACGTGCGCCCACCAGCAGAGGCGTAGTTGTTTAAGGGGGCCTGGGTAAGCAATCGTTGCGTCTTTGCAGTTTCTGGTTGTGTTGTTCTGTTTCTTGTTTCAGGTCCTTAACTGTGTAATCCGTTTTTAGGTGTGGCTACAGGTCCTACTCGAATCTGGATCATAGGGCACTCTTACATGCACTGGGCGGCACTGAGGGCTCATTCTCTTCCTAAGGGGCAGCAATTGGGTCTACCGACGTCAAAGGCATCAATACGGTGGTTGGGCCGTAGAGGCTTACAGTGGGATGGTTTGCCGGCCCTCCTCCAGAATGCTAGACATAGATGGGGACAGCCCCACATCATCCTCCTCCACATGGGGGTGAACGATATAGGAAGTGCACCGGCTTTGGACCTCATCAATGCAATGAGGTCCGATGTCAAGTGGATCTGTACAACGTTCCCGGGGGTTAGGTTGGCTTGGTCCAATATTATTCCCCGGTTGCGTTGGAGATTTTTCCCCACACCTAGAGTAGCTTATAGGGTTAGAAAAAAAGTTAATAGGGAGCTGGGTAGAGCTGTGCTGGATATAGGAGGTTTTGTGGTCAGCCATGATCTGATCTCAGTAGATAAAAAAGGGCTGTATCGCCCAGACGGGGTGCACCTGTCTGACGAAGGGCTGGCGATCTTCCTGGCGGACCTCAAAATTGCCTTGGTTAGGAATATTTAGCGGGTGGCGGCAAGAGCCCGGTTTTTGGGAGTGCCTGTCTCTTGTGGCGGGAGGTCGTAGCCATCAACAATTGAGGGCGGAGTCTGCAGAGCTGACAGTCGGGCTAATGGGCGGGGGTGATGTCCTCAGGTTGTGACCTGGGGGGCCCCGCCCCGCGGGTCTGCTGGCTGAAGATCCTTTAGGACGTCCGCGCCTATTAGACGGAATGGGGTGGGGCCACATTTGCGGCCCACCCTTGGCATTTGCAATTCCACAACATCTGGCTGCGACCTCTTGTCATATGGAGCTAATAGTGATAATTTTACTAGGCCTCGAATGCCGCCACAGGTTAAATATTTGAATGACTTCTGTTGAAGTCAAGTTAATATGTTGTTAATAAATATGACCATTGTCATGGTCTTAAAACCCAGCTATCTGTGTTGTGTGTTTATTTCTTAGAATAAGTAGTTATTTAAGTGTTTTTGTAAGGGGTTGGAACTACCAAATACAGCATCAGTCCTTAGGGGAATGAAAGGTAGCAGAGTCTCCTGTAATGGAGTTAAGGGATGAGCTGTGACAGGCTAGTGAAAATCCCAGTGCAGTGTAGTAGCAACAATGTTGCAAAGTGAGGGGAGGTCTTAGGCTTACCACTTATAAGGGAAGTTCTGGAACAATCTGGCCTCTTCCACCTGGGATTTTCAAGAAGAAAGTTTCCCTCCCTCCCAACCCGATTTGTGGTGTTAATTGTGTAGTTGCTAAGTCAACGTTTTTCATGGCGTCATTCAGGCAGATGGCTTCCCAGATGGGTTGCTGGTCCTTAGATGCGAAAGGCAGGGATGGGGTTAGTTGACCTAGTCTTTATAAGACCTTAGCCGTAATTGTGGTTGCTTCCTGGACGAGCATTGCTGCAGGGCTTTGCTACACCAGTGCCTTAGAGGTTGAAGCGCATCATACTAAACATATCTCCTAGTGGCGGGAGGTCATAGCCATCAACAATTGAGGGCGGAGTCTGCAGAGGTGACAGTCGGGCTAATGGGCAGGGGTGATGTTCTCAGGTCGTGACCTGGGGGGCCCCGCCCCGCGGGTCTGCTGGCTGAAGATCCTTTAGGACGTCCGCGCCTATTAGACGGAATGGGGTGGGGCCACATTTGCGGCCCACCCTTGGCATTTGCAATTCCACAACATCTGGCTGCGACCTCTTGTCATATGGAGCTAATAGTGATAATTTTACTAGGCCTCGAATGCCGCCACAGGTTAAATATTTGAATGACTTCAGTTGAAGTCAAGGTAATATGTTGTTAATAAATATGACCATTGTCATGGTCTTAAAACCTTGTGAGGGCGTCCCTGGCACCGAATACTTGGAGAGCTTATTCACAGCACTGGGGCGAGTGGGTAAGTTATTGTCATGAACGGGGCACCGCGGTTCTTCTGCAACCTGTTGGAGTTGCCCAACATCACTAAGGGATTCCTGGTGAGGCAAGTGATTAAGGGTTGGGGTAGACTCGAAGGCAGATCGAAAGATGCTCGAGAACCAGTGACGTTGTGCAGATTGACCAAGCTGCTCGGTGCCACCGGGGACGTTTGTATCGGTTCCGGAGAGAGGGAGCTGTTTCAGTGCGTCTTTTCTTTGGCATTTTTTGCTGCCCTTAGGCCGGGGGAGCTGGTCGCTGCCTCCAAGGAGGCGGTCAAGTCTGGAATGCAGTTGGCCCATGTTAAATGGGCAGGAGATAATCTGTTACTGTTTATCCCGCATTCCAAAACGGACCAGGAAGGGAGAGGGGCGTGGTTGACCCTGACCCCTTCAGCCTCGGGTGCCTGCTCAGTTTTGCTGACAAGGTCGTACATTGCGCAGCGAACGCGAGGACCTTCTCAGTTCTTGGTGCATTCGGATGGGTCCAATCTTTCACGGTACCAATTCGCAGCGGTGCTCAGAAAGGTAGCGCTTGCGGCAGGTTTAGGGACATGTAGAATCACTCCCCATTCCTTCCGGATAGGGGCTGCGACCAGCGCAGCGGCGCTGGGTTGGAGGGGGGAACACATCCAGAGATTGGGTAGATGGAGGTCCCAATGTTATAAGTCATACGTGCGCCCACCAGCAGAGGCGTAGTTGTTTAATGGGGCCTGGGTAAGCAATCGTTGCGTCTTTGCAGTTTCTGGTTGTGTTGTTCTGTTTCTTGGTTCAGGTCCTTAACTGTGTAATCCGTTTTTAGGTGTGGCTACAGGTCCTACTCGAATCTGGATCATAGGGCACTCTTACGTGCACTGGGCGGCACTGAGGGCTCATTCTCTTCCTAAGGGGCAGCAATTGGGTCTACCGACGTCAAAGGCATCAATACGGTGGTTGGGCCGTAGAGGCTTACAGTGGGATGGTTTGCCGGCCCTCCTCCAGAATGCTAGACATAGATGGGGACAGCCCCACATCATCCTCCTCCACATGGGGGTGAACGATATAGGAAGTGCACCGGCTTTGGACCTCATCAATGCGATGAGGTCCGATGTCAAGTGGATCTATACAACGTTCCCGGGGGTTAGGTTGGCTTGGTCCAATATTATTCCCCGGTTGCGTTGGAGATTTTTCCCCACACCTAGAGTAGCTTATAGGGTTAGAAAAAAAGTTAATAGGGAGCTGGGTAGAGCTGTGCTGGATATAGGAGGTTTTGTGGTCAGCCATGATCTGATCTCAATAGATAAAAAAGGGCTGTATCGCCCAGACGGGGTGCACCTGTCTGACGAAGGGCTGGCGATCTTCCTGGCGGACCTCAAAATTGCCTTGGTTAGGAATATTTAGCGGGTGGCGGCAAGAGCCCGGTTTTTGGGAGTGCCTGTCTCTTGTGGCGGGAGGTCGTAGCCATCAACAATTGAGGGCGGAGTCTGCAGAGGTGACAGTCGGGCTAATGGGCGGGGGTGATGTCCTCAGGTTGTGACCTGGGGGGCCCCGCCCCGCGGGTCTGCTGGCTGAAGATCCTTTAGGACGTCCGCGCCTATTAGACGGAATGGGGTGGGGACACATTTGCGGCCCACCCTTGGCATTTGCAATTCCACAACATCTGGCTGCGACCTCTTGTCATATGGAGCTAATAGTGATAATTTTACTAGGCCTCGAATGCCGCCACAGGTTAAATATTTGAATGACTTCTGTTGAAGTCAAGTTAATATGTTGTTAATAAATATGACCATTGTCATGGTCTTAAAACCCAGCTATCTGTGTTGTGTGTTTATTTCTTAGAATAAGTAGTTATTTAAGTGTTTTTGTAAGGGGTTGGAACTACCAAATACAGCATCAGTCCTTAGGGGAATGAAAGGTAGCAGAGTCTCCTGTAATGGAGTTAAGGGATGAGCTGTGACAGGCTAGTGAAAATCCCAGTGCAGTGTAGTAGCAACAATGTTGCAAAGTGAGGGGAGGTCTTAGGATTACCACTTATAAGGGAAGTTCTGGAACAATCTGGCCTCTTCCACCTGGGATTTTCAAGAAGAAAGTTTCCCTCCCTCCCAACCCGATTTGTGGTGTTAATTGTGTAGTTGCTAAGTCAACGTTTTTCATGGCGTCATTCAGGCAGATGGCTTCCCAGATGGGTTGCTGGTCCTTAGATGCGAAAGGCAGGGATGGGGCTAGTTGACCTAGTCTTTATAAGACCTTAGCCGTAATTGTGGTTGCTTCCTGGACGAGCATTGCTGCAGGGCTTTGCTACACCAGTGCCTTAGAGGTTGAAGCGCATCATACTAAACATATCTCCTAGTGGCGGGAGGTCATAGCCATCAACAATTGAGGGCGGAGTCTGCAGAGGTGACAGTCGGGCTAATGGGCAGGGGTGATGTTCTCAGGTCGTGACCTAGGGGGCCCCGCCCCGCGGGTCTGCTGGCTGAAGATCCTTTAGGACGTCCGCGCCTATTAGACGGAATGGGGTGGGGCCACATTTGCGGCCCACCCTTGGCATTTGCAATTCCACAACATCTGGCTGCGACCTCTTGTCATATGGAGCTAATAGTGATAATTTTACTAGGCCTCGAATGCCGCCACAGGTTAAATATTTGAATGACTTCAGTTGAAGTCAAGGTAATATGTTGTTAATAAATATGACCATTGTCATGGTCTTAAAACCTTGTGAGGGCGTCCCTGGCACCGAATACTTGGAGAGCTTATTCACAGCACTGGGGCGAGTGGGTAAGTTATTGTCATGAACGGGGCGCCGCGGTTCTTCTGCAACCTGTTGGAGTTGCCCAACATCACTAAGGGATTCCTGGTGAGGCAAGTGATTAAGGGTTGGGGTAGACTCGAAGGCAGATCGAAAGATGCTCGAGAACCAGTGACGTTGTGCAGATTGACCAAGCTGCTCGGCGCCACCGGGGACGTTTGTATCGGTTCCGGAGAGAGGGAGCTGTTTCAGTGCGTCTTTTCTTTGGCATTTTTTGCTGCCCTTAGGCCGGAGGAGCTGGTCGCTGCCTCCAAGGAGGCGGTCAAGTCTGGAATGCAGTTGGCCCATGTTAAATGGGCAGGAGATAATCTGTTACTTTTTATCTCGCATTCCAAAACGGACCAGGAAGGGAGAGGGGCATGGTTGACCCTGACCCCTTCAGCCTCGGGGGCCTGCCCAGTTTTGCTGACAAGGTCGTACATTGCGCAGCGAACGCGAGGACCTTCTCAGTTCTTGGTGCATTCGGATGGGTCCAATCTTTCACGGTACCAATTCGCAGCGGTGCTCAGAAAGGTAGCGCTTGCGGCAGGTTTGGGGACATGTAGAATCACTCCCCATTCCTTCCGGATAGGGGCTGCGACCAGCGCAGCGGCGCTGGGTTGGAGGGGGGAACACATCCAGAGATTGGGTAGATGGAGGTCCCAATGTTATAAGTCATACGTGCGCCCACCAGCAGAGGCGTAGTTGTTTAAGGGGGCCTGGGTAAGCAATCGTTGCGTCTTTGCAGTTTCTGGTTGTGTTGTTCTGTTTCTTGGTTCAGGTCCTTAACTGTGT
Source organism: Bombina bombina (assembly GCF_027579735.1). Lineage (NCBI taxonomy): Eukaryota > Metazoa > Chordata > Amphibia > Anura > Bombinatoridae > Bombina > Bombina bombina. The sequence goes on from NC_069500.1 coordinate 1,416,970,487, forward strand.
AATCCGTTTTTAGGTGTGGCTACAGGTCCTACTCGAATCTGGATCATAGGGCACTCTTACGTGCACTGGGCGGCACTGAGGGCTCATTCTCTTCCTAAGGGGCAGCAATTGGGTCTACCGACGTCAAAGGCATCAATACGGTGGTTGGGCCGTAGAGGCTTACAGTGGGATGGTTTGCCGGCCCTCCTCCAGAATGCTAGACATAGATGGGGACAGCCCCACATCATCCTCCTCCACATGGGGGTGAACGATATAGGAAGTGCACCGGCTTTGGACCTCATCAATGCGATGAGGTCCTATGTCAAGTGGATCTGTACAACGTTCCCGGGGGTTAGGTTGGCTTGGTCCAATATTATTCCCCGGTTGCGTTGGAGATTTTTCCCCACACCTAGAGTAGCTTATAGGGTTAGAAAAAAAGTTAATAGGGAGCTGGGTAGAGCTGTGCTGGATATAGGAGGTTTTGTGGTCAGCCATGATCTGATCTCAGTAGATAAAAAAGGGCTGTATCGCCCAGACGGGGTGCACCTGTCTGACGAAGGGCTGGCGATCTTCCTGGCGGACCTCAAAATTGCCTTGGTTAGGAATATTTAGCGGGTGGCGGCAAGAGCCCGGTTTTTGGGAGTGCCTGTCTCTTGTGGCGGGAGGTCGTAGCCATCAACAATTGAGGGCGGAGTCTGCAGAGGTGACAGTCGGGCTAATGGGCGGGGGTGATGTCCTCAGGTCGTGACCTGGGGGGCCCCGCCCCGCGGGTCTGCTGGCTGAAGATCCTTTAGGACGTCCGCGCCTATTAGACGGAATGGGGTGGGGACACATTTGCGGCCCACCCTTGGCATTTGCAATTCCACAACATCTGGCTGCGACCTCTTGTCATATGGAGCTAATAGTGATAATTTTACTAGGCCTCGAATGCCGCCACAGGTTAAATATTTGAATGACTTCTGTTGAAGTCAAGTTAATATGTTGTTAATAAATATGACCATTGTCATGGTCTTAAAACCCAGCTATCTGTGTTGTGTGTTTATTTCTTAGAATAAGTAGTTATTTAAGTGTTTTTGTAAGGGGTTGGAACTACCAAATACAGCATCAGTCCTTAGGGGAATGAAAGGTAGCAGAGTCTCCTGTAATGGAGTTAAGGGATGAGCTGTGACAGGCTAGTGAAAATCCCAGTGCAGTGTAGTAGCAACAATGTTGCAAAGTGAGGGGAGGTCTTAGGCTTACCACTTATAAGGGAAGTTCTGGAACAATCTGGCCTCTTCCACCTGGGATTTTCAAGAAGAAAGTTTCCCTCCCTCCCAACCCGATTTGTGGTGTTAATTGTGTAGTTGCTAAGTCAACGTTTTTCATGGCGTCATTCAGGCAGATGGCTTCCCAGATGGGTTGCTGGTCCTTAGATGCGAAAGGCAGGGATGGGGTTAGTTGACCTAGTCTTTATAAGACCTTAGCCATAATTTTGGTTGCTTCCTGGACGAGCATTGCTGCAGGGCTTTGCTACACCAGTGCCTTAGAGGTTGAAGCGCATCATACTAAACATATCTCCTAGTGGCGGGAGGTCGTAGCCATCAACAATTGAGGGCGGAGTCTGCAGAGGTGACAGTCGGGCTAATGGGCGGGGGTGATGTCCTCAGGTCGTGACCTGGGGGGCCCTGCCCCGCGGGTCTGCTGGCTGAAGATCCTTTAGGATGTCCGCGCCTATTAGACAGAATGGGGTGGGGCCACATTTGCGGCCCACCCTTGGCATTTGCAATTCCACCACATCTGGCTGCGACCTCTTGTCATATGGAGCTAATAGTGATCATTTTACTAGGCCTCGAATGCCGCCACAGGTTAAATATTTGAATGACTTCAGTTGAAGTCAAGGTAATATGTTGTTAATAAATATGACCATTGTCATGGTCTTAAAACCCAGCTATCTGTGTTGTGTGTTTATTTCTTAGAATAAGTAGTTATTTAAGTGTTTTTGTAAGGGGTTGGAACTACCAAATACAGCATCAGTCCTTACCTCTAAACTGCCAGACCACCATGGCAAATAACCGTCCACTGCCTAAGATTAAGCTTTACCGTGTTTAGATTTAGCTGGGAATTGAACCTCATTGGCTGCAGCTAATAAATTCATAAACGTCACTATATTTAGGTGCAGCTGGGCAGTGCAACTCCTTGATTCCAGCTATACAGCCTAAACTGTGCCATATTTAGATATAACTTAGCAGTTTAACCTCTTGACCAACACTGCAGTCTAAATTCTTTAGATAGCTTTAACCCCTAGGCTGCCAACAGTACATTCTAAACTCGCCAAATCCATCATATTTAGAGTTCGCTTTAACTCTTTGGCTACCAGCAGTAAAGTGTAAACTCCACAATATTAAAGGGACATTCATTTTTTATTTCATGGTTCAGATAGAGCATGTCATTTTAAACAACTATGATCTAATTTGTTTTGGTATCACTTGTTGAAAAGCATACCTAGGTAGGCTCAGGAGCTGCTGATTGGTGGCTGCACAGCCATGCCTAATTTTTTTGGCTCACCCAAAGCATTCAGCTAGCTCCCAGTAGTGCATTACTGCAACTTCAACAAAGAGTACCAAGAGAATGAAGCAAATTAGAAAATAGGAGTAAATTGGAAATTTGTTTAACTCTATCTGAAAACTGTTTAAGTTTCATGGCCCTTTGTACAATCTAAGCTCAGCCTTATTTAGATTTAACTTGGTAACTCCTTTTCTGCGAGTGGTGCAGTCTAAGCTCCACTGTGTTTAGATTTAGCTGGAAGATTAAAGACCCATTGACCACCAGTACATTCTAAACATCACTAGATGTAGCTAGGCAGTTTAACCCCTTGGCTGCCAGCATCACAGTATAAACTCTGTCATTTGTGCATTAGCTTGACAGGCAGTCAGTACAGCAAATACAGTGCAAATTATTTATCTGAATATTTTAACCCCAAGGCTGCCAACAGTACATTCTAAGCTCTACCATATTAATAATAATAAGCAGGGACCAGGGGCGTATTTAGGTTTTGTGCTGCCCTAGGCACTCAAAATTCTGCTGCCCCCCCAACCCCCCACCTCACCCCAGGTTTAAGGCCTTTTTTTAGACATAATATTTTTGGGGCAGGGTGTAAAGAAATTAAAAAAAATTATGTTTTTTTAAGTAGATGTTCACCAGGGCTTGCATTCACTCTGGTCACACACACACACACACATATATATATATATATATATATATATATATATATATATATATATATATATATATATGTATATGTATATGTTAAGACATTATTTTGCAAGTCAGATGATTAAAGTGTTTATATCAGAAAAAATATCCTTCACTGTATGATAGTTTGTCAGTAGGTAGTTGTTTAACCTTAAACATCTTCTTTGATGATTGACAGTTATTTAAGCAAAATATCTGCTTGGATAAATATGTAATGAATATACAAACTGGCCTTTAAAAGTACTTAAAAAATACAACAGTAGTTATGATAGGCCCACATACAATCCCATAGGATAGCAATAGCCGGGCCAGCCATTTAAGTCATTAGTAATTGGTTGATTTAGCCACCCGGCCCTGAGTTCAGTAGAGTGGCCCTAGGGACTCAAAATTCTGCTGCCCCTTAAAAATCTGCTGCCCTAGGCACCGGCCTTGTTGGCCTATGCCTTAAAATGCCCCTGGCAGGGACGTTTATCCGCTAGACCACCCGCCATATTTAGATTTACCTTGGCACTTTTTACTCCTTGGCTGCCAGCAGTGCAGTTAAATGTTGTCATAGTGAAGATTAAAGGGACAGTCAACACCAGAATTTTTGTTGTTTTAAAAGATAGATAATCCCTTTATTACCAATTCCCCAGTTTTGCATAAGCAACACAGTTATAATTATACACATTTTACCTCTGTAATTACCTTGTATCTAAGCCTCAGCAGACTGCCCCCTTATTTCAGTTCATTTGACAAACTTGCATTTTAGCCAATCAGAGCTGTCTCCATGGTAAATTCACGTGCATGAGCTCAATGTTATCTATATGAAACACGTGAACTAATGCCCTCTATTGGTGAAAAACTATCAAAATGCATTTAGATTAGAGGCGGCCTTCGAGGACTAAGAAATTAGCATATGAACCCCCTACATTTAGCTTTTAACTAAGAATACCAAGAGAACAAAGCAAAATTGGTGATAAAAGTAAATTGGAAAGTTGATTAAAATTACATGCCCTGTTTGAAACATGAAAGGTTTTTTTTGGACTTGACTGTCCCTTGTTTGCCAGCAGCGCATTCTAAACTTCGCAAGACTGAGATGTAGTTTAATGAAAGCCAAAAGAAAATGATTTAATGATTCAGATAGAACACACAATTTTAAACAACTTTCTAATTTACTTTTATTATCAAATTGTCTTTGTTATCTTGATATAGTTTGCTGAAAAACAGGGAGGTATGCTCAGGAGCGTGCACGTGTCTGGAGAACTGTATGGTTTTGCAAGCGCACAAGGTTGCAGCACTATTTCCTGTCATGTAGTGCACCAGATGCTACCTAGGTATCTCTTCAGTACAGAATACCATGGGAACAAATCAAATGTGATAATAAAAGTAAATTGGAAAGTTGTTTTTTATATGGTCTGCTCTGACTGAATCACAGAAGAGCATCTTGGGTATTATTTTGCTTTAACCCCTTGGCTGGATGGATTAACTCCTTGGCTGCCAGTGGTACATGGCCAACTCTTAGATTTAACTGGGCACTTTAACTCCTTGACTGCCAGTGTTATATTTAAACGCCACCATATTTAGATTTAACTCCTTGACTGCCAGTATTATATTTAAACGCCACCATATTTAGATTTAACTCCTTGACTGCCAGTGTTATATTTAAACGCCACCATATTTAGATTTAACTCCTTGACTGCCAGTACTACAGTTAAACTCTACCATATTTATATTTAACTCCTTGACTGCCAGTATTATATTTAAACGCCACCATATTTAGATTTAACTCCTTGACTGCCAGTATTACAGTTAAACGCCACCATATTTAGATTTAACTCCTTGACTGCCAGTATTATTTTTAAACGCCACCATATTTAGATTTAACTCCTTGACTGCCAGTATTATATTTAAACACCACCATATTTAGATTTAACTCCTTGACTGCCAGTACTACAGTTAAACGCCACCATATTTATATTTAACTCCTTGACTGCCAGTACTTAACTACTTGATTGCCAGCACTAAATTTAAACTCGGGTACAAGGTATTTACAGTCTTTGGCTATGGAATACATTTCAGTTCTCTCACTCACCCAGAAGGTTACATTTGTGTTTATATTCATATTACAGCATTTGTGTCTGGATATTCCAGATACTCTCCCAGTTGCAAGTTAGAGTGGGCCTCAGCATCTAGCAGGACAGCAGCATGTGTCTCTCATTACAGCTGTGGGGATCCCTGGGGGGGGGGGGCAGGATATACAGATGTGAGTCCTCCCAGAGAGGAGGGGATGAGGGAGGAGAGATCAGCTGAATAGTGAGACTAATGAGGGATTGCTACACAGTGAGTGAGGATGGGTGACCGAGGCTGGAATATACAGTGGTCTGGAACATGTACCTTATTGCTTGCGCTTCTCACGCTCCCTGCTCCAGCCCCAGTACATGGTGAGTACAGCTGACTCTTCATGTGCTGTTATCTGGGGTGAGGGAACCTTTAGCACACATCCCTTTGTTAAAGCAATGACCATAACTTATTTTGTAAGTGGCAAATAACATTTAGAAGCACAGACAAAAGGAGAGGAATGCAGCCCCCTTAGCCCTGGGCTATGAATCCTTCCTTGTACTTGTGAGGGAGTCAGATGTGTAGGTTTAATGCATTTAGTCCTGCAGAGATAGCTAAGCAAGAAACATCAGCAGAAATGCACAGCCCTGTAACTAACAAGTAAATGTGACCTGCATAAATGTTACCTCTAATGATAAATTGTATAAATGATTTGTTGTTTAACATTATATTAGTTGTTTACATATTGAAGCTATAAGTGTAAAACTTCAGTTCCTATAACATACTTTAGTTTCTATAAAGTAAAGTTGGAACTTAGGTTTATTCTTATCTAATATGCTGAGGAAAATTAAAGACAGATATAAAACAGACAATTAAAGAAACTACAAATATGACTGTCTAAAAGGGTTTTCACACAGCCTTGTTTGCACAATCTCTTTTATTGCCTGTTTAATGCTGTTCCTAAGTGCTATTAGCAGAAGAGAAGGGAACAACCTATGTTTCAATATGGTGTCACCCATTACTTTATAGAAAGTCTGTGGACCTGACGAAACCAAAAATTTTCAGAGATAAATTACAGAAAAGGGGACCAAATAAATAATGGAAGTATATTGCTTGCAACTTATTTTTACCACACATAATTAAAGGGCATTGCACTCAAAATAAATGTATCTATTCTATTTAAAAAAAAAAATCTAAATTAATTTTAGTGCTTTGTTTATTGAAAAATGGTTATACCTATCCGGAATCTAATGTACCTGTCCGGAATCTAATATACCTGTCCAGAATCTAATGTACCTGTCCGGAATCTAATGTACCTGTCCGGAATCTAATGTACCTGTCCGGAATCTAATATACCTGTCCGGAATCTAATGTACCTGTCCGGAATCTAATGTACCTGTCCGGGAATCTAATTTACCTGTCCGGAATCTAATATACCTGTCCGGAATCTAATATACCTGTCCGTAATCTAATATACCTGTCCGGGAATCTAATATACCTGTCCGGGAATCTAATATACCTGTCCGGTATATTAAAAAATATTAAAAAAAAAAAAATCTAAATTAATTTTAGTGCTTTGTTTATTGAAAAATGGTTATACCTATCCGGAATCTAATGTACCTGTCCGGAATCTAATATACCTGTCCGGAATCTAATGTACCTGTCCGGAATCTAATGTACCTGTCCGGAATCTAATATACCTGTCCGGAATCTAATATACCTGTCCGGAATCTAATATACCTGTCCGGAATCTAATATACCTGTCCTATTTGTATCAATGCTAATTAGCACAAATACAGTTTAACTGACAGGACTTACTTTAATCAATTATTCATTTATTTCATTTTACGTTCCAACACATTTTGAAGAGGCTTAAATAAAAAAAAAAGCTATTATTTCTCTATTTATTCTTTATTATCTATACTCAACTGAACCTTAAAAATATAATGCCAAGTAACGTGCCAGCTGAATGGCACTCCAAGCTGAATAAACCAACTTTTCCTGTGGGAGTGGTCCAACTCAGCCAATAAACAAAGGTTACCAGGGTTGCATTGAAACAAATATACACTTTTTGTTTGTATTACTTTACGTTTAGAACAACTTTTTCCTAACCTTTTTACATGCTAACAAATATTAGAATGTTGTTAAATTTCTATTTTACAAAACAAACATCCCCAAAGTCTGGTACCAGGTGCAGATTTATACTGTTTTAGCTCTGATGATTTAATGGCAAATTAATATATATTGGGGTCAATCAAAATCCTTTAGAAAAGCTCTTTAAATTATTTGTCTACAAAATTCCACATAGTTCTTAGCTGTGAATTTTGTAGACAAATTATTAGCTCTACAACTTTATAAAATAAAAAGCACAAGTCTAGCGCCGAGACGGCGAGACTGCTGATACAGATACTGAGATTAATAGTCATTTCTTTTTATTAGTCTAAAAGAGAAGTTCCTTCTAGTGTTCTGCAATCGTCCTGGAATTTTGGCACCGTAGTAATACATGAACAGAGTGTCTGCAGCTTTTGTAATATTCTATGGCTGCTCAGTTATACCTTAAAGGGACAGTTTACTCAAAGATTTTATCCCCTTTAATTTGTTCCCAACGCTCCACTTTACCTGCTGGAGTGTATTAAATTGTTTACAAGTATTTCCATTAACCTTATATTGGCATTTGAATTAGTTTATTTAGCTTGTGGTGTCCCCACCCATCCTGAAAGTTTTTGGCCACAAGGCCAAGCCAGTAGAAGAAATTACACTCCCAGGGGGTTATAGAAGAGATAAGGTAATAAAATGTTAATTTTCCATTGTTCTCTACAAGTATTGGTGATTGGTTTATGGACAGATAAAGAATAAAGAAGCATGTATATGTACACAATGTGATAAAGTAATGAGATCTGATTATACCTACGAGCTCAGACCATTTTATTAGGTTGTGACTTCAAAACACAAAACCAGCTAATTCATATACACAAATAAGCCTTAAAAAAGCAAATCTCATACATTTTATACTCTGCAGCCAGTAAAAAAAGTAATTGGAAACACATTAAGGGAAAAACAATTTTATAGTATACTGTCCCTTTAAACTGGATATAAATATCCTCAGTCATTATTATACATCTATAGTATATATCAGCAACAATGAACTGGATTGTAAAAGATCTACATACAAAAGGAATGTTTTAAAGCATTTAGCATTTGCATTGAATTTTCTCTCATGATTCAGACAGAGAATATCATTTTAAAGAACTTTCCAAGGTACTTTTATCATCAAATTTGCTTCATTCACTTGGTACCCTTTGTTGAAGTTGCTAACTGGTTGAGCCTTTGACAAGAGGTATGTGCAGCTAGCTCCCAGTGGTGCGTTTCTGCTCCTGAGCCTGCTTAGGTAAGAATACCAAGAGGTTGGAGCCAATTAGATAATAGAAGTAAATTAAAAAGTTATTTACAATTGCTGCTCTGTCTGAATCACACAAAAAATAACTTTACTGTCCTTTAGTTTTAACTTCTCTGCTGTTTTTAGTTTTTGCACATTAAGAAATTAAAGGGACATAAAACCCAAACATTTCTTTCATGACTCAGGTAGAGCATACAATTTTAAACAACTTTCCAATTTACTTCTATTATTACATTTTCTCTGTTTTCTTGTTATCCTTTGTTGAAAAGCGGTAAGGTAAGCTCTGGAGTACTATGCTTTATAATAATGTAATACATTAGCAAGAGCCATAGAGGGCAGCACTAGTTCCTGTCATGTAGTGCTACAGACGTGTGTACGCTACCTATCTAGATATCTCTTCAACAAAGAATAACATCAAAGAATATTCTGTATCTGAATCATGAGAGAAACATTTCGGCTTTTATGTCCCTTTAACTGCATGTTAGGGGTTTGCATCCTGCAGAATACAATCAAACCTCTGGGTTACAGAAAAAGAAGCGAGTATTCTGAGATCAATTTCAAGAAATCACAAGTGAAGCAAACAAAATATACAATGGGCGTAAATTATACGTCAGTAAACATTCTATTCCAATTGTGTCACTGTAAAGTGAATGCTGTCTTACTGAGCTGCCACCAGAATGTTGTCACATTGTCACAGCTGCATGTTTACAAAAACAAATGACATCTGAACATTATGTGACAATCTATACAAATATTTATATATGTTGTGTTATTATTATTATTAATTTCAAAGTAGTTTTAATAATATCTAGTGCTTATTAGACTGTGTGCCTCAAGCAATATTTATTTTATTGCTTCTTGGTCTTCTGAATTCAGGACGTGAACTTTCAATTAGTTTTGTTCTCTTATTTATATCAGTTTTTTCTATAACACATTTAGTTATTCCATTAGTTTAACACTCAGAAGTCCCAGCTATGATTTCCTCTGAATAACTCTGTATCATTAGTAAATACAGTAAAGCAAACATATTACTTTGTGTTATACAGCAACGTATGGCAGTGACATTAAGCAAGTGACATGACTGTCAGCAGATGAACAGATTTACTGGGCAGGAAAGTGATTATTTGTGTAATTATATTCATTTGGTTACTTACACGCTTGTGTGCACAGTTCTACAATTAAATCAGTCAAAAAGTGAATGTATGCTGCTCCCCCCTTGTGTGAAAGATGCAAATTATATCTATAAATACAAATATGAATATATATATACATACATCATGTATTCAGCTTTGTAAAATACTGTGCTGTTCTACAAATAATCATAAATAATAATAACAACAGATACTTTAGCCACAACAACAGAGTGCATGAACATTAACAAATCCATGCACATAATATTAGTACATTCACATATTTATCTTTACTAAATATTTCTTTGTTCTGAAAAGAAGATCTGCTGTTGTGTTTTAACATTTAGTGGTTCTTAACTACATGTATTTTACAATCTATTGAAAGGTAAAGCTTGATTTGTGCATTGTACACAGTGCTTTTGTTTAAACTGTGCAATGAGAAGGCACCAGCTATGCTGTAACGGTTATAGCTCAGCTTCCTGGGTGTCTTGTGAAGTTCAGTTATGCTGTATGGTCTGGATAGATGAGATTCTCCGGATAGCAGAGAGTTTGCAGATCCCAGCCAGGCACAGATAATATTTTAGTGAAAGAGGGAAGTGCTTAATGATACACTCACCAACTGTTGCTAATTTGCTGGCAGCTGCCTAGAAATCTCTGCCATAGTCTGTAGCAGGGTACAAAACTAGCATTGTGCTCATGACAGCTTGTGAGGTTATGTTTTTAAAGCCAGCTGTAAAGGGGCATAATAATTATAGAAATAAAATACTCTAAAGCATGTTATAGCATATTATTATTATTCTACTAATGAATGACAGGATGTGTGTTGGTTTAATCACATGACCAGCAAGTAAGGGGCTCTCTGATATGGGACCCTTAGGCATTGGTCTAATGAGAAATCCGTCTGGGAGGAAGGCGCAATATGTACATTTCTCAGTACATCAGCTGCTTATTTATCAGGGATATAAAGGCCAAAACTCACACTGAGAATAATGATATATCTGAGTCTACAACACAAGAACCATTGTCAGGCTTAATATAGCGAGATGAGGGCAGTTTGGGGGTTGAGGGTCAACATGTGATCCTGTAACCCTTTCAGTGCCAACAGCGCAAAATCTGGGAGAATATATATGTGATACAAATGTCTCCAGTGTTGCAGACAATTTATTGTTACCATTTTTAGCATTAAACATATAATTATGGGTAACATTAGGAGGTATGTGTAATTAAACAATACCCATGGTTGTGTGTATAAACATTTCATTAGGGTAATTAAAGTGAAAATAAATTCCTATATTCCTTATAAAATGCACATGTATAGGATTCACAGGCGACTGCCTTCAACAATAAATCATATTAAAAAAAATGTTCATATTGATTTCTATTTTCAAATGAACCTGTGCCTCTTGGTATCCTTTGTTAAAATGTTGCTGCTTTGCCTAAGAGCATACTGTGGTAGGTTCAGAAAGTGAGCCAATGGGCAGCAGCAGTTGCACGACTGTGCCAGACACCAGCTGCGTTCCTGCAGCTCCTGAGCTAGATTATGTGACTCATGTCCGTCTAGGATCTCAGATTTGATCCCATAAGTTGCAGCCCACATGAGTCATATGTCTGTCTAGGACCTCAGATCAGACCTCATAATGTGCATTCCACGTGAGTCATATGCCCATCTAGTACCTCATATCAGACCCCATGACGCACAGTCCATGTAAGTCATATGCCCATCTAGTACCTCATATCAGACCCCATGATGCACAGTCCATGTAAGTCATATGCCCATCTAGTACCTCAGATCAGACCCCATGACGCACAGTCCATGTAAGTCATATGCCCATCTAGTACCCCATATCAGACCCCATGATGCACAGTCCACGTGAGTCATATGTTCATCTAGTACCTCATATCAGACCCCATGACGCACAGTCTATGTAAGTCATATGCCCATCTAGTACCTCATATCAGACCCCATGACGCAAAGTCCATGTGAGTCATATGCCCATCTAGTACCTCAGATCAGAAACCATGACGCACAGTCCATGTAAGTCATATGCCCATCTAGTACCTCAGATCAGAACCCATGATGCACAGTCCATGTAAGTCATATGCCCATCTCGTACCTCTGATCAGAACCCATGATGCACAGTCCATGTAAGTCATATGCCCATCTAGTACCTCGGATCAGAACCCATGACGCACAGTCTATGTAAGTCATATGCCCATCTAGTACCTCAGATCAGAACCCATGAAGCACAGTCCATGTAAGTCATATGCCCATCTAGTACCTCATATCAGACCCCATGACGCACAGTCCATGTAAGTCATATGCCCATCTAGTGCCTCATATCTGACCCCATGACGCACAGTCCATGTAAGTCATATGCCCATCTAGTACCTCATATCAGACCCCATGACGCACAGTCCATGTAAGTCATATGCTCATCTAGTACCTCAAATCAGACCCCATGACGCACAGTTCATGTAAGTCATATGCCCATCTAGTACCTCATATCAGACCCCATGACACACAGTCCATGTAAGTCATATGCCCATCTAGTACCTCATATCAGACCCCATGACGCACAGTCCATGTAAGTCATATGCCCATCTAGTACCTCATATCAGACCCCATGACACACAGTCCATGTAAGTCATATGCCCATCTAGTACCTCGGATCAGAACCCATGACGCACAGTCCATGTAAGTCATATGCCCATCTAGTACCTCGGATCAGAACCCATGATGCACAGTCCATGTAAGTCATATGCCCATCTAGTACCTCATATCAGACCCTATGACGCACAGTCCATGTAAGTCATATGCCCATCTAGTACCTCATATCAGACCCCATGATGCACAGTCCATGTAAGTCATATGCCCATCTAGTACCTCAAATCAGACCCCATGACGCACAGTCCATGTAAGTCATATGCCCATCTAGTACCTCATATCAGACCCCATGACGCACAGTCCATGTAAGTCATATGCCCATCTAGTACCTCGGATCAGAACCCATGACGCATAGTCCATGTGAAGAAAGAAATTATTTCCACAGCACCTGATTATACCACCTAAGCTCCTCCTAATAGCAAGATCTCTCAACCAGATCTCATGGGTAACTGAAAATATGGACTGCCACACAATGGATTCTCCAACTATAAAGTCATCATGAAATATCTCTCGAAACATCTAGTCTGTACAAGCATATACATTATACAATATGTATGACATATAAGGATGCTGAATAAGCAGATACAGAGATTTAAAAAGAATGTAACCTCTCTGGACCGATCATCCAAGGCATCTAATAACATACGCATTTTTTATCAAATAATGAATGTCACTAAGGGACAATATGGAAAAATCCTAATTATTTTCGAGTGAGAATCACAAAGCCATTTTATAAAATCATTTTATAAAAGCTACCTTCACACAAGGTCTTTTATATAAGTTCTTTTAACAAGTTTTTTTATCCAAGTCTTCACAAAAAATGCAAATACAGAAGTAATGTATATTCACATATTTACACAACCTATTAGATATAATAATTTTCAAAGTCTTACTCAACATAAAAATTAAATTAAACTAGCTTACTAATAACCAAAACAAAAGCCAAAGCGAAAGTAAAAAATATTTTTTTGCCATACCGGATGCTACGTATACCGGATATGACGTCATGACCATAAACACCAGGAACCGGAAGTGACGAAAATACACTTCCGGTCTGACGAAAAAAACTTTTGGTGCTCAAACACAAGTAAGCTATTCCTAGCTTTACAAGGAGACACTTTTCATACAGCTGTTACCAGTCTTCAAAAAGGTCTTGTTGAAGACCGAAACGCGTAGACATTTAGTTTATTCTGGCAAACGGCTCAGGTTCTCACTCTGGTAAGCAATCTACCTCTTAATCAAAGTGTTTTAGCGTTATTGCACTATGTCATCTACCTTTTATAGGGCATAGGATATCGATCACCACTTTACATTGAAGATTTGTTTGAAGATTTTATGGGAAAGTATCATATACCAAGAAAGTAATATATTTTATATCATGAAAGTTTAAGACTATTAAACATAGGATTACAGCTCATTGGATACAATTTGTGGATACTATTAATATCCGGACAAATAATTTTTTCATATTTTTGACATCATTTTTTCATATTTTTGACACTTTTTGTTATTTATATATTTTTATCTCTAAACCCCCATGGTTTCGAACACTTAAGTATATACATTTTTATATTTTTACATTTTTGGTGTACACCACAACATTTTTATTAATCAGTTTTTAATAAGTTTCTATTTTTGTTTATCATCACCGGTTTTACATCATCACCCAATTGGATACAAATACACTTTTCATTTTTGTAACTTTTGGACACTCATCTGTTGTTGGTTTTTCTGTTCATCCCTCCACAATAAGGATTTTAGACACTATTTGAACTCCCTTTTTTCACTCATATATAAGATTGATATTTTATGTTGTATAATGTGTATTGTGCATTTTATATAATTTGTGTATTTACACCACTTGTTATTTGTATACTTTGTGCAAATTGTACATTTGCACCCTTTGTTATTTACACCACTTGATAATCTATACGTTTGGATTACGTAATTTATTGGTGGATGTATCACACTGCATCTCTGTAGACCGAAGGTCACTTGATTGTATTCAATGTACCCATTGTAAATCATTCTAGCATTGTCATATACACCCAACACCCTCCGATCACCCCTTCGGAATTATACAATGCCTCTTAGCGTCTATTTTATTGTAACTCTAGTTTTTAATATTGTTCAATAAATACCTTTTAATTCGTATTTGCAATCGTTTTCCCCTCTATCCCTGTTTTAGCTTTACTCGCCTTTTTTTGGCTTCTTTAGCGCTCCTCATCCCCTCATAGTCCATGTGAGTCATATGCCCATCTAGTACCTCAGATCAGACCCCATAACATGCAGTAATGTGAGTCATATGCCTGTCTGGGACCTCACATCAGACCCCATAATGCACAGTCCATGTGAATCATACGTCCGTCTAGGACCTCAAATCAGACCCCATAACGTGCAGTCCATGTAGGTCATATGCCCATCTAGCACCTTTAGATCAGGGCCCATAAGTTGCAGCCCACATGAGTCATATGTCCATATAGGACCTCAGATCAGACACCATAATGTGCAGTCCATGTGAGTCATATGTCCATCTAGTACCTCAGTTCAGACTGTATAAGAAAAATCCATTTAATTCATATACCCTTTTAGGACCTTAGATCAGACCCCATAACGTGCAGTCCATGTGAGTCATATGCATGTCTAGTACCTCAGGTCAGACAGTATAACGCAAATGCCACGTGAATCATATACCCTTCTAGGACCTTAGATCAGACCCCATAATGTGAAGTTAAAGTGAGTCAAATGACCATCTAGGACCTCATATCAAACCCCATAACGTGCAGTCCATGTGAGTCATATGCCCGTCTAGGACCTCAGATCAGACCCCATAACGTGCAGTCCATGTGAGTCATATGCCCATCTAGGACTTCAGATCAGACCCCATAACGTGCAGTCCATGTGAGTCATATGCCCACCTAGGACCTCAGATCAGACCCCATAATGTGCAGTCCATTTGAGTTTTATGCCCATCTAGGACCTCCGATCAAACCAACTGCCCTGTAGTTGTATGCCCATACCGAACCCCAAACCAGACTCATCAGACCCAACTATCCCTGGCCTGCAGTACTGGGTACAAACAGCTTCTGCTCAGCGATCCCCCTGTATGACAAGAACAGCTCCTCATGCATACACAGGCCACAATGCGCATGACGAGAACACCTCCTCATGCATACACAGGCCGCAATGCACATGACGAGAACACCTTCTCATACATACACAGGCCGCAATGCTCATGACGAGAACACCTTCTCATACATACACAGGCCGCAATGCGCATGACGAGAACACCTCCTCATGCATACACAGGCCGCAATGCTCATGACGAGAACACCTTCTCATACATACACAGGCCGCAATGCGCATGACGAGAACACCTCCTCATGCATACACAGGCCGCAATGCGCATGACGAGAACACCTTCTCATACATACACAGGTCGCAATGCGCATGACAAGAACACCTTCTCATACATACACAGACCGCAATGCGCATGACGAGAACACCTTCTCATACATACACAGGCCGCAATGCGCATGGCGAGAACACCTTCTCATACATACACAGGCCGCAATGCGCATGACGAGAACACCGCCTCATACATACACATGCCGCAATGCGCATGACGAGAACACCTTCTCATACACACACAGGCCGCAATGCGCATGACGAGAACACCTTCTCATACATACACAGGCCGCAATGCGCATGACGAGAACACCTTCTCATACACACACAGGCCGCAATGCGCATGACGAGAACACCTTCTCATGCATACACAGGCCGCAATGCGCATGACGAGAACACCTCCTCATACATACACAGGCCGCAATGCGCATGATGAGAACACCTCCTCATGCATACACAGGCCGCAATGCGCATGACGAGAACACCTCCTCATGCATACACAGGCCGCAATGCGCATGACGAGAACACCTTCTCATACATACACAGGCAGCAATGTGCATGACGAGAACACCTCCTCATATATACACAGGCCGCAATGCGCATGACGAGAACACCTCCGTCCTCATACATACACAGGCCGCAATGCGCATGACAAGAACACCTTCGTCCTCATACATACACATGCCGCAATGCGCATGACGAGTACACCTTCCATACATACACAGGCAGCAATGCGCATGAGAACACTGCCTCATACGTAAACAGGCCGCAATGCGCATGACGAGAACACCTCATACATACACAAGGAGTAATGCGCATGACGAGAACACCTCCTCATGCATACACAGGCCGCAATGCGCATGACGAGAACACCTCCTCATACATACACAGGCAGCAATGTGCATGACGAGAACACCTCCGTCCTCATACATACACAGGCCGCAATGCGCATGACGAGAACACCTCCTCATACATACACAGGCCGCAATGCGCATGATGAGAACACTGCCTCATACATACACAGGCCGCAATGCGCATGACGAGAACACCTTCTCATACATACACAGGCCGCAATGCGCATGACGAGAACACTGCCTCATACATACACAGGCCGCAATGCGCATGACGAGAACACCGCCTCATACATACACAGGCCGCAATGCGCATGACGAGAACACCTCCTCATACATACACAGGCCGCAATGCGCATGACGAGAACACCTTCTCATACATACACAGGCCGCAATGCGCATGACGAGAACACCTCCTCATACATACACAGGCCGCAATGCGCATGACGAGAACACCTCCTCATACATACACAGGCTGCAATGCGCATGACGAGAACACCGCCTCATACATACACAGGCCGCAATGCGCATGACGAGAACACCTTCTCATACATACACAGGCCGCAATGCGCATGACGAGAACACCTCCTCATACATACACAGGCCGCAATGCGCATGACGAGAACACCTCCTCATACATACACAGGCCGCAATGCGCATGACGAGAACACCTCCTCATACATACACAGGCCGCAATGCGCATGACGAGAACACCGCCTCATACATACACAGGCCGCAATGCGCATGACGAGAACACCTTCTCATACATACACAGGCCGCAATGCGCATGACGAGAACACCGCCTCATACATACACAGGCCGCAATGCGCATGACGAGAACACCTCCTCATACATACACAGGCCGCAATGCGCATGACGAGAACACCTTCTCATACATACACAGGCCGCAATGCGCATGACGAGAACACCGCCTCATACATACACAGGCCGCAATGCGCATGACGAGAACACCTCCTAATACATACACAGGCCGCAATGCGCATGACGAGAACACCGCCTCATACATACACAGGCAGCAATGTGCATGACGAGAACACCTTCTCATACATACACAGGCCGCAATGCGCATGACGAGAACACCTTCTCATACATACACAGGCCGCAATGCGCATGACGAGAACACCGCCTCATATATACACAGGCCGCAATGCGCATGACGAGAACACCTCCGTCCTCATACATACACAGGCCGCAATGCGCATGACGAGAACAGCTTTTCATGCACATCAGGTTAAAATCCTGGACTGTCTGCTTAAATATAGCATAAATATAGGATACCTGGCAACTATATTTGTAAATCTAGGCTATAGATTGTGACAGAAGATATTTACATATTTACAAATGGAACGTTTTTTGGAATGTAAGCTTCTTGATACTTAAAGGGACATAAAACAACATTTTGCAGTATGCAGTAATACTTTATTGGACTAACATATAGTAAAAGAAAAGCTGTTGAGAGTTTCCTCTATACCTCAGGTTTAAAGCAATACTGCAATACTCTTGTTACTTTCATATTTAACTACTGAACTAATACGGCTACTCCAGTCTACGTGATTCACATAAAATATGCAATTTTAAATAACTTTTCAGTTTTTTTCTATTATCAATTTTGCTTCATTCACATAGTAACCTGAAGAAGCAGCAATGCAGTACTGGGAGCTAGCTGAACACAGCAGTACGCCAATGACAACCGACAATGCAAAACAAATGCAAAACAATTCAACTGTGACCTTATAGTCAGCAGATTAAAGCCCTGATTGGCTTCTCCAAATAAAGCAAATGTTGGATGGAGTTTGGCTATTGAAATATAATTGCTTTAAAAAGGATGTTAATTTGTTTTAAAAATGTTTACACTTGGCTGCTATGATATTCTATAGCAGCACAACAGACATGTATTGTCATTACAAGGTGATTACTGTCCTTTTAAATGGTATTTTATGTGTGTCTTCTTCACATCCAAAAACCTGCATAGCCAGATGAACATTTATCAAGGTAAAAGGTGTTTTTCTAAAATGATTTAAATAGTACTGAAAAGACTTCTTACTGTGAGCCCTTATGAATTAGCAAATACGATTTAGGCAAACTGCACCTCACACCCTGGGTCTTTTTTCTCCTAAACAATCGTGTCCAATATTTTGTAATGATATTAAAACAGTAACCCCTTGTAGACCAAAGTGAACTGCACCTCACTGCATAGCAAGGCATGGCAGCCCTTTCTGGCAGTTAGGGGGTTAATGAAAACAAAGCCCATTTATTCGGCTCGTGGGAGAGATAAGTTGCAGCTATATATATTTGTTGTAATACAGATAAAGTATTAAAGTCCATGCGAGTCCTGGGAAAAAATCATGAACTTTCTGTGTGTGGAAGATTCATGTCTGCCAAGATAATACTAATACATATGGATCTCATTAGATTAACGCTCGGGTCCCTTGTAGCCCCGAACTGGGGCCCACATTCTGGGTTGTGTAGCATTTATGACTCTGATAGTTCTTGTCTCAAAAACCATTCTAACCCTAAACACTAATATGCTTTTTATATCATTATAGAAAGGGAAATTCAAAACATAACCCCCATAAATTAATTCAAATAAAGAAAAGAAAACAACACTGTAATAAGATTTATTTTTATTTTTCTTGCTTTTGCTGTAAAATGTCTGTGAAAATGATGCTATCCTCACACTTCCCAGAAAGGTGGAGTTCAGATTCCGTAACCTAAGTATGCTGCAAATTGCTGCAAATCACCTGACTATACTACATACTGTACAGTGATTGCTTAGAGCAGAACACACGCTCATTATTAAGAGACACAAATAATCACCAAGGGGTTTATTACAAATTTGAAAACTCTGCACTTTATACTAAGGGGCCGATTTATCATGGCCCGAATGGGGTCAAATACATCTGTTTCCGCACGAGCCTTCTTAAGTCCTCTGCTGCTTAACTCGTCCACCGCCTCTGATCGCATACGATCGGGTTCATTGACACCCCATGCTATCGGCCGATTGGCCGCAAATCTGCAGGGGGCGGCATTGCACAAGCAGTTTACCAGAAATGCTTGTGCAATGTTAAATGCCAACAACGTATGCTGTCTGCATTTATCGATGTCTTGCGGACATGATCGATACAGCGGATCATGTCCGCCAGACTCATGATAAATCGGCCCCTATGTATATTTTGTGTGGAAATATGCTTTAATGATATTTACTACAGTATACTATATATATAAGTTTTTTTCTTGATGACATTTCACATTTATAGCGTGGGTAGTGGTTGTAGGGGACCTGACATATTGGTACTATGTAAAATATAGATTAGCAAGTCCTACGTTGCAAAAAGACCTGCATGCAAAGCTGTTAAAACTACCACTTTGTTAGTACATTTTCCATGCGTTTGCAGTCCAAGAGGCATACCCCTTGAAAAGTAGCTTCAGTATATTTATCTTATTAACCGTTGCTTAAACAATTAAATATAAATAAAATTCTGCACTAAAGCCTAGTTTCCATAGAGGTGGTAAAGTTTGTAAACTGGTGGTAACACAATAGTTCTCCATAGACCTTAATGTAGTTACATGTTTTTATCACCAATTTCTACCTCAATGGAAATAAGCCCCTTGTTGTTTATTGCTGTGTAGGTTGTTGCAGGCTCATAATTCTAATTCTTGCAGGATACATTCCAGCCTCTCTGTGACACGTGAAATAAAGATTATGTTCATAGTTAAATTACCGGAAAAGTGAGCAAAATAAATCATGAACATACATTGCAAATGATTTCACCAGCAATTACATATTTTATGCAGAATTACATTTTGAGGTAAATGTTCCTTTAATAACTATTTATACTTCAGCTCTCACATAATTTTTTTCTATTCATTATCTTATCTTTTATCTTCTCACATCTTCTAACAGTAAATGACTGTATGTGTTACCATAAAAGAGCATAGTTTAAAAGCCGGAACAAACACAAATACCTTACAATGCACTGTGCAAACCCTACATGAGGATTAATAGTGTCTGTTATTGTAATGGGAAACATTACTTCAAAGAGACTAGTATTTAGTACAATTATGTGAGGCAGTATTTAGTACAGTTATGGGAGGCAGTATTTAGTACAATTATAGGAGGCAGTATTTAGTACGGTTATGTGAGGCAGTATTTAGTACAGTTATGGGAGGCAGTATTTAGTACAGTTATGGGAGGCAGTATTTAGTACAATTATAGGAGGCAGTATTTAGTACAGTTATGGGAGGCAGTATTTAGTACAGTTATAGGAGGCAGTATTTTGTACAATTATAGGAGGCAGTATTTAGTACAGTTATGGGAGGCAGTATTTAGTACAGTTATGGGAGGCAGTATTTAGTACAGTTATGGGAGGCAGTATTTAGTACAGTTATGGGAGGCAGTATTTAGTACAATTATAGGAGGCAGTATTTAGTACAATTATAGGAGGCAGTATTTAGTACTGTTATGGGAGGCAGTATTTAGTACAATTATAGGAGGCAGTATTTAGTACGGTTATGTGAGGCAGTATTTAGTACAGTTATGGGAGGCAGTATTTAGTACAGTTATTGGAGGCAGTATTTAGTACAGTTATGGGAGGCAGTATTTAGTACAGTTATGGGAGGCAGTATTTAGTACAGTTATGGGAGGCAGTATTTAATACAATTATGGGAGGCAGTATTTAGTACAGTTATGGGAGGCAGTATTTAGTACAGTTATGGGAGGCAGTATTTAGTACAGTTATGGGAGGCAGTATTTAGTACAGTTATGGGAGGCAGTATTTAGTACAGTTATGGGAGGCAGTATTTAGTACAGTTATGGGAGGCAGTATTTAGTACAATTATGGGAGGCAGTATTTAGTACAATTATGGGAGGCAGTATTTAGTACAATTATGGGAGGCAGTATTTAGTACAATTATAGGAGGCAGTATTTAGTACAGTTATGGGAGGCAGTATTTAGGACAGTTATGGGAGGCAGTATTTAGTACAGTTATAGGAGGCAGTATTTAGAACAGTTACGGGAGGCAGTATTTAGTACAGTTACGGGAGGCAGTATTTAGTACAGTTATGGGAGGCAGTATTTAGTACAGTTATGGGAGGCAGTATTTAGTACAGTTATGGGAGGCAGTATTTAGTACAGTTATGGGAGGCAGTATTTAGTACAGTTATGGGAGGCAGTATTTAGTACAGTTATGGGAGGCAGTATTTAGTACAGTTATGGGAGGCAGTATTTAGTACAGTTATGGGAGGCAGTATTTAGTACAGTTATGGGAGGCAGTATTTAGTACAATTATGGGAGGCAGTATTTAGTACAATTATGGGAGGCAGTATTTAGTACAGTTATGGGAGGCAGTATTTAGTACAGTTATGGGAGGCAGTATTTAGTACAATTATGGGAGGCAGTATTTAGTACAGTTATGGGAGGCAGTATTTAGTACAGTTATGTGAGGTAGTATTTAGTACAGATATGGGAGGCAGTATTTAGTACAATTATGTGAGGCAGTATTTAGTACAGTTATGTGAGGCAGTATTTAGTACAGTTATGTGAGGCAGTATTTAGTACAGTTATGGGAGGCAGTATTTAGTACAGTTATGGGAGGCAGTATTTAGTACAGTTATAGGAGGCAGTATTTAGTACAGTTATGGGAGGTAGTATTTAGTACAAATATAGGAGGCAGTATTTAGTACAGTTATGGGAGGCAGTATTTAGTACAGTTATGGGAGGCAGTATTTAGTACAGTTATGGGAGGCAGTATTTAGTACAGTTATGAGAGGCAGTTTTTAGTACAGTTATGGGAGGCAGTATTTAGTACAGTTATGGGAGGCAGTATTTAGTACAGTTATTAGAGGCAGTTTTTAGTACAGTTATGGGAGGCAGTATTTAGTACAATTATGTGAGGCAGTATTTAGTACAATTATAGGAGGCAGTATTTAGTACAGTTATGGGAGGCAGTATTTAGTACAATTATAGGAGGCAGTATTTAGTACAGTTATGGGAGGCAGTATTTAGTACAGTTATGGGAGGCAGTATTTAGTACAGTTATGGGAGGCAGTATTTAGTACAATTAAGGGAGGCAATATTTAGTACAATTATGGGAGGCAGTATTTGGTACAGTTATGGGAGACAGTATTTAGTAGAGTTATGGGAGACAGTATTTAGTAGAGTTATGGGAGGCAGTATTTAGTACAATTATGGGAGGCAGTATTTAGTACAATTATGGGAGGCAGTATTTAGTACAGTTATGGGAGGCAGTATTTAGTACAGTTATGGGAGGCAGTATTTAGTACAGTTATGGGAGGCAGTATTTAGTACAATTATGTGAGGCAGTATTTAGTACAGTTATGGGAGGCAGTATTTAGTACAGTTATGGGAGGCAGTATTTAGTACAGTTATGTACAGTTATGAGAGGCAGTTTTTAGTACAGTTATGGGAGGCAGTATTTAGTACAATTATGTGAGGCAGTATTTAGTACAGTTATGGGAGGCAGTATTTAGTACAGTTATGGGAGGCAGTATTTAGTACAGTTATGGGAGGCAGTTTTTAGTACAGTTATGGGAGGCAGTATTTAGTACAATTAAGGGAGGCAGTATTTAGTACAATTAAGGGAGGCAGTATTTAGTACAATTATGGGAGGCAGTATTTGGTACAGTTATGGGAGACAGTATTTAGTACAATTATAGGAGGCCCAGCTTCATGGAGATTCCTATCACAATAATACGAGGCCCAGACTCAATCTTGTGGTGCAATTAAAGACTTTACTGCAGGAAAATCTTGATTTAGATAAGTGATCTATTCAGAGGCCCTGACATGATTAATTTTTAGTGGTAAAATGGAAAATCCTAATCCAAAATATTGATAATTTTATACACTTTTGGACATTATAATCTCACCATAGAAATAACTACCCAATATGACCACAGGTGTCAACTGTCCCAATTTTGTTGGGACAACCCAGGCTAAGATGTGTGAAAATATAGTAAACAGCGCCAAATGAGTAGGCAGACAAGCTCACTAAGACAGAGCGATCCCCTAACAGGATCGTTTAAAAGAATCTAGAGAAATGGGTGTAGGGTCCCTTTGAGATACCAGCCCGAGTTTCCACATTATTTGTAAGCACATTTCCTTTTCAGGCACTATAGCTTTTCAGATTTTGCACCTTGTTCTTTTTGTTGTTTTTAGGTACCTGCCGGATATCTTCAAGAAACACCCAGACATTTTACTCCAACTACTGGAAATACACCTCTTTCTAACACCACACGTTCATCGTCTGATTTTTTGTTCTGGACTTTACCATTATTATCACTTTTTGCTCAGGACCTTCTTTTTCAGGACCATTGTGTCCATATCCTGGACTTTTCTCTAGCATTTATTGTACATCAATTTTCTGACATGTCATTTTATTTTTTTTCAGCTGATCTTGGGACACTAAGCCCATTATAGTGTACACTATACAAACCACGACTGTCCATTTTTTGTATACCTTCTAGTGCTCTAAATTGTTGAGCGCTATTATATTCTGTACTATTGTACTGTTTTGCATTTGTTTTAAATATATTAAAACTGTTTAAGCACTATTTCTTTCTTACTCACTATATCTCTTGCACACTTTAGCCTTTTAGTGTTTGGCACTCCTACACCCATTTCTCTACAACCCAGGCTAAGGTTATAAAATATAAATAAACAAATATATGTATTATATATATATATATATATATATATATATATATATATATATATATATATATATATATATATATAGTTGCTACACTTGAGTATGGCAGTCTCCCCAACTACTATATGAACGCAGGGAGTCGGTAAAGTAAAGCGGTAAGATCCACCACTGTCTTACTTTATTAAAGGGACATAAATACTTTAATAGATGATCCTTACAGTTATTGATTTCACCGTTGATTGGCTTCTTCTGGGTGTATGTAACAAACAACATACATTTTCTGTTAAATAGATGGCAGTTAGCCTTAAAAGCATCCAATGAAATATAATTTTCTATATACGCAAGTACCTTTGATCATATAAAATATGACAACTTTTTTGTGCTGGTGCTGGCTTGTAACACTAGCACTTATCTACTACTTTTGCTGCCCAGTTGCTCCTCCACTTTTCTGAAAATGTTGCCCATTAGAAATATTAAACTAATGGATGAAACAAAAAAATATTTTGTGAAGAATGACTCATCTGAAATGAATTATTTTTCCATCCACATGTCTATTTGAGATAGTACTTAACATGGTTGTAAAAATGTGTTCCCCAAACCTTTCCAAATTATCCATTAATCCCAGTAACAATTACATGAAACATTAGTAACAAATAATCTCTTTTGTGTCTAGTAGTTAAACCCTCAATAAGTTCCAAATCAAAGATTCGTGATAACTCTTTCATCCCCACAGGCAGAGGGTTGTTGTGTTATTTCCTATACTGTGACATATCATGTAATGTGGTAACATTCTTATCTCGGACAACACCATTTACCACTTTATACAAAGGTTTGATCACCATTTGTTGGTCATATTAGAGTGAGTATAGCGCTAATCTTTCATTTTTTTTAGTTAAATGATCACAGTAAACCATAAGTGATTTTAGTCTCAGTTTTAATAAAGGGACCTTTATTTTTTTTAGCATGTGAAGTCGCTGTCGTATGTTTCTGTTTTGAATTTGATTTTGTTCTGAGATTGTACACATTATTTCACACACTCACTGTCTATTTCTCGTATTTCCTTCCCTATATTGACGTTAAATGTTGTTGCTAAAGCATCGACTAATGTCTCAATACCCCATAAAACAGAATGTGTAGGAAATGACGTGTATTGTGTAACACCCTTGTTAAACAATGAGAAAGTAAGCTGCTATGTTGGTAGCCTCCAGGCACCGTGCTTTGTCCCTAATTCTGCTAGAATAAGCTCACTTGCATTAGAGACCAGTAATGTATGGGGCCACCACCAACCGACCAGACAAATCAGTCAGACAGTAGGTGAACTGGTGATACCCAGACTCTGTAACCTCAATGGGAAAAACATGCCTATGACTTGAGGGGATATTGCCCTGCAAGAGCTAAATGTAGCCACCAACAAGAGCTAAATGTAGCCACCAATAAGCAAGCACTATCCAGCGTTCCGAACCAAGAATGGCCCGGCTCCTAAGCTTTACATTCCTGCTTTTTAAATAAAGATAACAAGAAACCGAATACAAATTGATAATGAGAGTAAATTAGAAAGTTGCTTAAAATTGCATTAAATATCTGAATCATGAAAGTAAAAATTTGGGTTTAGAATCTATTTAATAATGTACATTTGGGTTAGTCCACCTTATTAATGCACTTTAGGCTTAGCACACCTTTGGGTTAGCACACTTTGGGGCCTATTTAAGAAAGTGCGAGCGGACATGATCCGATATTGCGGCTCATGTCCGCTGCACATCGATAAATGCCGACAGCATACGCTCTCAGCATTTATCATTGCACCAGCAGTTCTTGTGAACTGCTGGTGCAATACCGCCCCCTGCAGATTCGCGCCACTAGCAGGGGGTGCCAATCAACTTGATCGTATTGGATCGGGTTGATTTCCGGCAATGTCAGAGCAGGCGGACAGGTTATGGAGCAGTGGTCTTTAGACCGCTGCTTCATAACTTGTGTTTCTGGTGAGCTTGATAAATATGCCCCTTTAAGTTTATTGCATCTTTGGCTTAGCGCACCTTTGGCTTAGTGCAACTTCAGCTTAGCACTCAAGCGATAGCCAACAGGAGTTCATCCCCATAGAAATCTATTATGTGAGGGATCTAGCACCCCAGGCCTATTTGACATCCAGACTTTAGTCTAACACTAACATTTTCTGTTTAGTAAAACTATCTCTGTGTACTGTGATGATTACAATACATTGCAGAAAATAGTCATGTTTGGTGCCCTTTAAATTGCAGATGGACAGGCAGAGAGTAAGTCAGGACAGCGGTACTACAAAATGCTGAATATTTGGAGGTATTTCTTGTAGGCGTTAATAACTAGAGGTGTTAGTCTCCTTTTATTTGTATAATAGTCTATTTTCTAACTTCTTCCATTTCCCACGGAATAAATTGATCTGCATAAGGAAAATCCATCTGCAAAAGCAAAAATTCACATTAATCCCAGGAACATATGTTTCTGTTTTTTGGAACTCGTATCAAATTTCATCTTAAATCCCCACAATGTTTATACTAAGCACATTCCAATGCATGGTATTTACCTCCCCCCGAACCTGCAGATAAGAGTGTAAAAAAATCAGATTCCAATAAGAAAAGAATGACAAAATTACACAGGTGAAAAACCCCCAATTAACCCTTGCAGTGGAGAGGGTATTTCCCTATATGAATAGTTTTCAGTGTTTGCATTTAAATGAAAGTATCAGCCCTGATTATAGCCTGGGTTCCTCTTTGGGTCAGAGGTGTTGTTTGATGTTTATTGTGAGGAACAAGTGAGCAGCTGTATTACCCCTTACATCCTTCCTCTATATGGGTACAGCTGGCATTACAGCATCAGTTCTGCTTTTTCACTTGCTTCACTGTTCCTATAAACATCTGTAATTTATTGCCACAGAAAATCACTAGGCCCATGTAACACAATAATACAAATCATCTATAGGTTCTTTCTTAAATTTATCAGCAAAGTTCTAAATGCACATTCACATGGTACTTTATATGAGCATGCGCATTGTACTTTATATGAGCATCGCATTGTACTTTATATGAGCATGCGCATTGTACTTTATATGAGCATGCGCATTGTACTTTATATGAGCATGCACATTGTACTTTATATGAGCATGCACATTGTACTTTATATGAGTATGCACATTGTACTTTATATGAGCATGCGCATTGTACTTTATATGAGTATGCACATTGTACTTTATATGAGTATGCACATTTTACTTTATATGAGCATGCGCATTGTACTTTATATGAGTATGCACATTGTACTTTATATGAGCATGCACATTGTACTTTATATGAGTATGCACATTGTACTTTATATGAGCATGCGCATTGTACTTTATATGAGTTATGCACATTGTACTTTATATGAGTATGCACATTGTACTTTATATGAGTATGCACATTGTACTTTATATGAGCATGCGCATTGTACTTTATATGAGTTATGCACATTGTACTTTATATGAGTATGCACACTGTACTTTATATGAGCATGCGCATTGTACTTTATATGAGCATGCACATTGTACTTTATATGAGCATGCGCATTGTACTTTATATGAGAATGCACATTGTACTTTATATAAACAAGCGCATTGTACTTTATATGAGCATGCGCATTGTACTTTATATGAGCATGCACATTGTACTTTATATGAGTATGCACATTGTACTTTATATGAGCATGCGCATTGTACTTTATATGAGTTATGCACATTGTACTTTATATGAGCATGCGCATTTGTACTTTATATGAGCATGCGCATTTGTACTTTATATGAGCATGCGCATTGTACTTTATATAAACAAGCGCATTGTACTTTATATGAGTATGCACATTGTACTTTATATGAGCATGCGCATTGTACTTTATACGAGCATGCGCATTGTACTTTATATGAGCATGCGCATTGTACTTTATACGAGCATGCGCATTGTACTTTATATAAACAAGCGCATTGTACTTTATATGAGCATGCGTATTGTACTTTATATAAACAAGCGCATTGTACTTTATATGAGTATGCACATTGTACTTTATATGAGTATGCACATTGTACTTTATATGAGTATGCACATTGTACTTTATATGAGTATGCACACTGTACTTTATATGAGTATGCACACTGTACTTTATATGAGTATGCACACTGTACTTTATATGAGCATGCACACTGTACTTTATATGAGTATGCACATTGTACTTTTATGAGTATGCACATTGTACTTTATATAAACAAGCGCATTGTACTTTATATGAGTATGCACATTGTACTTTATATGATACAAACAAACTAAATGCAATATACAGAAGTGTTAGATGGAAACAACACAGCAACAGAATCAGTTTCTGTAACAAAGATAACCAAGAACTAATACTCTCCTTTTAAGTTTGACCGCAGCCTTCTTACAGTCTCTCCTCTGTGACTGTCTTATGGAATGGCAGAAGGGTAATAGATGGCGCTGGTCTGTTGTATAATTTTTTCTTCTAATGAGTGAACAGAAAAAGGGCTTGAAATATATGTAGAAACCAATGGATATGGGTTCAGTATACTCACTCCATAGGTTGTAGTGGTTCAGCTTCACTGGGAGAATCACCAGGAAAATGCAGATCCACAGAAGTGTGGTGTGAAATTTCAATTTTCAAATTTCCAAAGGTAGCAAACAGTGGACTGTAGATAAATGAAAACTCAAATGACATCAATACGTTTTTTAACCAATAAAAATGCGTTTTCGTCATATTAACCAATGGAAAAAAGGATGAGAAAGTAGTCCTCAAACGAGTAGTCATTAGCGTGTCAGTTCTATTTCAGGTCCAGTACAGGAGAACACGTGATCTGAATATTCTTCAGAAAATTCTTTTGAAAGCACGTAGGAGAGACACTTTGCAGTTTTGAAGTTTATGATATGTTTTATATAAATAAGAACAAATGCTGTTCACTTTGCTTCGCTTTATTACAGATGCCTTTGTTTTTGCTCATGGAAATGTATATACGCTACGTCACAGAGAACACTCCCTTCACGGACTTAGACCAATTAAAGATTGCCCCAATCTGTTACATCAGAGGACAAGCCCCTCAACTTACAACTCGATCCTGATTGGATATTAAGATCAAGTGTTCACCTGTACCTGACCTGAAATAGAACTGACACGCTAATGACTACTCGTTTGAGGACTACTTTCTCATCCTTTTTTCCATTGGTTAATATGACGAAAACACATTTTCTTCTGTTAAGTGTGATCAGTCCACGGGTCATCATTACTTCTGGGATATTACTCCTCCCCAACAGGAAGTGCAAGAGGATTCACCCAGCAGAGCTGCATATAGCTCCTCCCCTCTACGTCACTCCCAGTCATTCTCTTGCACCCAACGACTAGATAGGATGTGTGAGAGGACTATGGTGATTTTATTTAGTTTTATTTCTTCAATCAAAAGTTTGTTATTTTTAATAGCACCGGAGTGTGTTATTCCTTCTCTGGTAGAGTTTGAAGAAGAATCTACCAGAGTTTTTTTCTATGATTTTAGCCGGAGTAGTTAAGATCATATTGCTGTTTCTCGGCCATCTGAGGAGAGGTAAACTTCAGATCAGGGGACAGCGGGCAGATTAATCTGCAAAGAGGTATGTAGCAGCTTTTATTTTCTGACAATGGAATTGATGAGAAAATCCTGCCATACCAATATAATATCATGTATGTATATTTTACATTTGAGTATTCTGGGGAATGGTACTTCACTGGAATTACACTGTGTATATAAGACTTTAGCCTATTTGCAAGCAACAGGCTTTTTAATAACTCTTAATTTATGTTAAACGTTTTTGCTGGAATGTAAAATCGTTTTCATTTTCTGAGGTACTGGGTGAATAAAATTTTTGGGCACTATTTTTCCACTTGGCAGTTGCTTGATCTAATTCTGACAGTTTACTGATCTCTCTCACTGTTGTGTGTGAGGGGGAGGGGCCTTTTTTTGGCACTTTTGCTACGCATCAAAAATTTCAGTCAGAAGCTCATTGTTTTTTCCTGCATGTTCCGGTTCATCTTACAGAACTCAGGGGTCTTCAAAGCTTGTTTGAGGGAAGTAATCTTCACAACAGAGCTGTGAGATTGTAGTTGACTGTGATAAAAAAACGTTTATTCTTTAACTTTTTTATGCCATCAGGGTTAGTTATTCTTTGCTAATGGGAACAAGCCTTTGCTAAAATTGTGTTTTTTTTTCACAAAGTTTGATGCTGTAACCTTTCAGTTTATTGATTTCAACTGTCATATATCTTTCTGTGCTTCTTAGGCACAGTACGTTTTTCATTGTATTTTACTTGAATAATATTTCCAAGTTGCAAGTTTAGTTGCTAGTGTGTTAAACATGTCTGATTCAGAGGATGAGACCTGTACTATTTGTGCTAACGCCAAAGTGGAGCCCAATAGAAATTTATGTACTAACTGTATTGATGCTACTTTAAATAAAAGTCAATCTGTACAAATTGAACAAATTTCACCAAACAACGAGGGGAGAGTTATGCCGACTAACTCGCCTCACGTGACAGTACCTGCATCTCCCGCTCGGGAGGTGCGCGATATGGTGGCGCCCAGTACATCTGGGCGGCCATTACAAATAACATTACAAGATATGGCTACTGTTATGACTGAGGTTTTGGCTAAATTACCAGAGCTAAGAGGCAAGCGTGATCACTCTGGGGTGAGAACAGAGTGCGCTGATAATGCTAGGGCCATGTCAGATACTGCGTCACAACTTGCAGAACATGAGGACGGAGAGCTTCATTCTGCGGCTGACGGTTCTGATCCAAACAGATTGGATTCAGATATTTCAAATTTTAAATTTAAGCTGGAAAACCTCCGTGTATTACTAGGGGAGGTGTTAGCGGCTCTGAATGATTGTAACACAGTTGCAATACCAGAGAAAATGTGTAGGTTGGATAAATATTTTGCTGTACCAACAAGTACTGACGTTTTTCCTATACCTAAGAGACTAACTGAAATTATTACTAAGGAGTGGGATAGACCCGGTGTGCCGTTCTCACCCCCTCCGATATTTAGAAAGATGTTTCCAATAGACACCACCACACGGGACTTATGGCAAACGGTCCCTAAGGTGGAGGGAGCAGTTTCTACTTTAGCTAAGCGTACCACTATCCCGGTGGAGGATAGCTGTGCCTTTTCAGATCCAATGGATAAAAAGTTAGAGGGTTACCTTAAGAAAATGTTTGTTCAACAAGGTTTTATATTGCAACCCCTTGCATGCATTGCGCCGGTCACGGCTGCAGCGGCATTCTGGATTGAGTCTCTGGAAGACAACCTTAGTTCAGCTACTCTGGACGACATTACGGACAGGCTTAGAATCCTTAAGCTAGCTAATTCATTCATTTCGGAAGCCGTAGTACATTTAACTAAACTTACGGTTAAGAATTCCGGATTCGCCATTCAGGCGCGCAGAGCACTGTGGCTAAAATCCTGGTCAGCTGATGTAACTTCTAAGTCCAAATTACTTAATATACCTTTCAAAGGGCAGACCTTATTTGGGCCCGGTTTGAAAGAAATTATCGCTGACATTACAGGAGGTAAGGGCCACGCCCTGCCTCAAGACAGAGCCAAACCTAAGGCTAGACAGTCTAATTTTCGTTCCTTTCGGAATTTCAAAGCAGGAGCAGCATCAACTTCCACTGCTCCAAAACAAGAAGGATCTGTTGCTCGCTACAGACAAAGCTGGAGACCTAACCAGCCTTGGAACAAGGGCAAGCAGGCCAGGAAACCTGCTGCTGCCCCTAAAACAGCATGAATTGAGGGCCCCCGATCCGGGATCGGATCTAGTGGGGGGCAGACTTTCTCTCTTCGCTCAGGCTTGGGCAAGAGATGTCCAGGACCCCTGGGCGCTAGAGATAATATCTCAGGGATACCTTCTGGACTTCAAATTCTCTCCTCCAAGAGAGAGATTTCATCTGTCAAGGTTGTCAACAAACCAAACAAAGAAAGAGGCGTTTCTACGCTGCGTACAGGAACTTTTGTTAATGGGAGTAATCCATCCAGTTCCACGGTCGGAACAGGGACAAGGGTTTTACTCAAATCTGTTTGTGGTTCCCAAAAAAGAGGGAACTTTCAGACCAATCCTGGATTTAAAGAACCTAAACAAATTCCTAAGAGTTCCATCGTTCAAAATGGAGACTATTCGGACAATTTTACCCATGATCCAAAAGGGTCAGTACATGACCACAGTGGATTTAAAGGATGCTTACCTTCACATACCGATTCACAAAGATCATTACCGGTATCTAAGGTTTGCCTTCCTAGACAGGCATTACCAGTTTGTAGCTCTTCCATTCGGATTGGCTACAGCTCCAAGAATCTTCACAAAGGTTCTGGGTGCTCTTCTGGCGGTACTAAGACCGCGGGGAATCTCGGTAGCTCCGTACCTAGACGACATTCTGATACAAGCTTCAAGCTTTCAAACTGCCAAGTCTCATACAGAGTTAGTACTGGCTTTTCTAAGGTCACATGGATGGAAGGTGAACGAAAAGAAAAGTTCACTTGTTCCACTCACAAGAGTTCCCTTCCTGGGGACTCTTATAGATTCTGTAGAAATGAAGATTTACCTGACAGAGGACAGGTTAACAAGACTTCAAAGTGCTTGCCGCACCCTTCATTCCATTCAACACCCGTCAGTGGCTCAATGCATGGAGGTAATCGGCTTAATGGTAGCGGCAATGGACATAGTTCCCTTTGCTAGCTTACACCTCAGACCACTGCAACTGTGCATGCTAAGTCAGTGGAATGGGGATTACTCAGATTTGTCCCCTTCTCTGAATCTGGATCAAGAGACCAGAAATTCTCTTCTATGGTGGCTTTCTCGGCCACATCTGTCCAGGGGGATGCCATTCAGCAGACCAGACTGGACAATTGTAACAACAGACGCCAGCCTTCTAGGTTGGGGTGCCGTCTGGAATTCTCTGAAAGCTCAGGGACAATGGAGTCAGGAGGAGAGTCTCCTGCCAATAAACATTCTGGAATTGAGAGCAGTTCTCAATGCCCTCCTGGCTTGGCCCCAGTTGACAACTCGGGGGTTCATCAGGTTTCAGTCGGACAACATCACGACGGTAGCTTACATCAACCATCAGGGAGGGACAAGAAGCTCCCTAGCAATGATGGAAGTATCAAAGATAATTCGCTGGGCAGAGTCTCACTCTTGCCACCTGTCAGCAATCCACATTCCGGGAGTGGAGAACTGGGAGGCGGATTTCTTAAGTCGTCAGACTTTTCATCCGGGGGAGTGGGAGCTTCATCCGGAGGTCTTTGCCCAAATACTTCGACGTTGGGGCAAACCAGAGATAGATCTCATGGCGTCTCGACAGAACGCCAAGCTTCCTCGTTACGGGTCCAGATCCAGGGATCCAGGAGCAGTCCTGATAGATGCCCTGACAGCACCTTGGGACTTCAGGATGGCTTACGTGTTTCCACCCTTCCCGATGCTTCCTCGATTGATTGCCAGAATCAAACAGGAGGGAGCATCAGTGATTCTAATAGCACCTGCATGGCCACGCAGGACTTGGTATGCAGACCTGGTGGACATGTCATTCTGTCCACCTTGGTCTCTACCTCTGAAACAGGATCTCCTGATTCAGGGTCCTTTCAAACATCAAAACCTAACTTCTCTGAAGCTGACTGCTTGGAAATTGAACGCTTGATTTTATCAAGACGTGGGTTTTCTGAGTCAGTTATTGATACCTTAATACAGGCTAGGAAGCCTGTTACCAGAAGGATTTACCATAAGATATGGCGTAAATACCTATATTGGTGTGAATCCAAAGGTTACTCTTGGAGTAAGGTTAGGATTCCTAGGATATTGTCTTTTCTACAAGAAGGTTTAGAAAAGGGTTTATCTGCTAGTTCATTAAAGGGACAGATCTCAGCTCTGTCCATTCTGTTACACAAACGTCTGTCAGAAGTTTCAGACGTTCAGGCTTTTTGTCAGGCTTTGGCCAGGATTAAGCCTGTGTTTAAAACTGTTGCTCCGCCATGGAGCTTAAACCTTTTTCTTAACGTTTTACAGGGCGTTCCGTTTGAACCCCTTCATTCCATTGATATAAAGTTGTTATCTTGGAAAGTTCTATTTTTAATGGCTATTTCCTCGGCTCGAAGAGTCTCTGAGTTATCAGCCTTACATTGTGATTCTCCTTATTTGATTTTTCATTCGGATAAGGTAGTTCTGCGTACTAAACCTGGGTTCTTACCTAAGGTAGTCACTAACAGGAATATCAATCAAGAGATTGTTGTTCCTTCTTTGTGTCCAAATCCTTCTTCGAAGAAGGAACGTCTACTGCACAATCTGGACGTAGTTCGTGCCCTAAAATTTTACTTACAAGCAACTAAGGAATTTCGACAAACGTCTTCTCTGTTTGTCGTTTACTCTGGTCAGAGGAGAGGTCAAAAGGCTTCTGCTACCTCTCTTTCCTTTTGGCTTCGTAGCATAATACGTTTAGCTTATGAGACTGCTGGACAGCAGCCTCCTGAAAGAATTACAGCTCATTCTACTAGAGCTGTGGCTTCCACTTGGGCCTTCAAGAATGAGGCCTCTGTTGAACAGATTTGCAAGGCTGCAACTTGGTCTTCGCTTCATACTTTTTCCAAATTTTACAAATTTGACACTTTTGCTTCCTCGGAGGCTATTTTTGGGAGAAAGGTTCTTCAGGCAGTGGTTCCTTCTGTATAAAGAGCCTGCCTATCCCTCCCGTCATCCGTGTACTTTTGCTTTGGTATTGGTATCCCAGAAGTAATGATGACCCGTGGACTGATCACACTTAACAGAAGAAAACATAATTTATGCTTACCTGATAAATTCCTTTCTTCTGTAGTGTGATCAGTCCACGGCCCGCCCTGTTTTTTTTTTTAAGGCAGGTAAATATTTTTTAAATTATACTCCAGTCACCACTACACCCTTGGCTTCTCCTTTCTCGTTGGTCCTTGGTCGAATGACTGGGAGTGACGTAGAGGGGAGGAGCTATATGCAGCTCTGCTGGGTGAATCCTCTTGCACTTCCTGTTGGGGAGGAGTAATATCCCAGAAGTAATGATGACCCGTGGACTGATCACACTACAGAAGAAAGGAATTTATCAGGTAAGCATAAATTATGTTTTTATTGGTTAAAAAACGTATTGATGTCAATCTATGGGAATATTTCGTTAAATTGTATTTTAAGAAATTCAAGCGGCATTTTTAATTTTAACTATATGACGTTTTAACAGATAAATAGCTTTACATCAATACAAAATTGATTTTTTCATTCTTTTTGTTTCTTATCTTGTACATTGTAAATCCAACTTCCTGTACCAAACAGGAAATTGTAAGACCAGCAAATCTGTATAAAAACCGGCATTGTATCACATCATACATACTCAGCTACTTGCTTTTACTTTGTTTTATTTATGCTCTTAACAAAGACGTTTAAACGTTGAAACGCGTTGAGCCAATAAAATACCTTTTATTAAAATTGGAAGTTTTGGAAAGATCCTTTTTTGCTGTGCCAAGCCGGATTCTCCTTTATATGGAGTAAGTTACTACACTTTTTTCTCACTTATTTGATATTTTGGTCATTTGAGTTTTCATTTGTCTACAGTCCACCATTTGCTACCTTTGGAAATTTGAAAATTTAAATTTCACACCACACTTCTGTGGATCTGCATTTTCCTGGTGATTCTTCCAGTGAAGCTGAACTACTACAACCTATGGAGTGAGTATACTGCACCCATATCCATTGGTTTCTACATAAATTTCAAGCCCTTTTTCTCTTCCCTCATTAGAAGAAAAAATTATACAACAGACCAGCGCCATCTATTACCCTTCTGCCTGTACTTTATATGAGCTTCTATTATCTAATCTGTTTCATTCTCTTTGTATCCTTTGTTGAAAACCATATCTAGGTAGGGTCAGGAGCTGCTGATTGGTGGCTGCACATGTATGCCTCATTTTATTGGCTCACCCATGTACATTGCTGTTTCTTCAACAAGGGATACCAAGAGAATTATGCAAAATAGATAATTGAAGTAAATTGAAAAGTTGTTTAAAATTGTGCTACCTATCTGAATGATGAAATATTTTTTTTGGTTTCATGTCCCTTTAAATGAATATGTTAGTGTTTACAATATTGTTATCCTGAGGAAACAACTGTATACTTTGTTTTTAGCCGAGAAACGCGTTGTGATTTTATTAAACTTATTTATTATCTCACATCTTGGGATAATTTAGTGAGATGTGCTAATTCTCACGCTACATCTCAGTGGGGCATTATGCAGACATTCACTACTGCTCTGGATAACGTTAATAGTTAATAGTTTGCAGTGACCCATCTGTGGTTCTATCAGCTCAGAAACAAGGGGTGATTGTCTTGAATTTACACAGCGAGTCACATTTATAGTAACATAGGATGGTGTATAATGAAGATCGATTATACCTCTGGATATGTGGATCAGTTTGCTGTGTAGCTTCTAAAATCTCCAGCCTGTCTGAGCAGCACCACGGGGAGGTGCTTATGTCTGTGAGTGTATCAGTCTCTTTTTGTTTTTTTGTAGGGGGAATTACTACATTAACGCATCATTGCATCACCTTCTTTCTCTTAGCTTATTAATCCTTAATGGAGACCCCCTTCATTTAAAAGATATGAAACCCCAAATGTATCATTCATATATTTACATACTTATATTCTTACTTGCAGCCGGTGTTCTGTCGAGAACTCCAAAAAACGAAAACTCCAAGATGACGTCACTTCCGGTGACTCTTATATCTTCACTATCTATTTTGCCTCTGTCTAAGGGTCGCACCGACGATCTTCTGGCATCCATCCCAAGTGATGGGATCCTCTGGCATCCATCCCAAGTGTCGCTCCCCTTTAATCCCCCACACAGACGCTTAATAGATAGTGAAGATAGTCGATTACAGTGCCCATCTGATTGGTCCGCGCCTGAGTGAGTGACAGGATGCACAACCAATCAGATGTATGTTATCACCAGAAGTGACATCATCTTGGAGTTTTTGAAAGAACACTGGCTTCTCTCTCTGCTCTCCTTTGACAAGGCTCCACTATAGAGATGAAGGGCTTTTAATGTAAAACTGTGCAGTGTGCAAGGAATTCCTTTAACACACCAAAAAACAACTGTTTCATATTGAAAGCTGTTCGCCTCCATATCAGAGGTGCAGGAGCATACAGCATTAGTTTTTAGTAGCAACGGCAATACTGCACTGTGATCGTCACTTTATTTTCCCACCAACTCTTCTCACCAAGTCCCGCCCACTAACTAACCAGCCCTGCCCACTAACTGTCCATCCCTGCCCACTAACTTCCCAGTCCCACCCACTAACTTCCCAGTCCCACCCACTAACCACCCAGCCCAATAACTGTCCATCCCTGCCCACTAACTTCCCAGTCCCGCCCACTAACTTCCCAGTCCCGCCCACTAACTTCTCAGTTCCGCCCACTAACTAACTAACCACCCAGCTTGCCCACTAACCGCCCAGCCCTGGCCACAGAACACCCAGTCATGTCCATGGACCTCCTGCCCCTCCTGTTATGACTCTAACATTAAACTGCCCTGCCCCCAAATTTAAGTCCTGGACACGGCACTGCTACCTACGTAGGCTTTTCAAAAATGGATACCAAAAGAACAAAGTAAATTTGATAGTAGAAGTAAACTGCAAGCTCTATCTGAATAACGAAAGTATAAATTGTTTTTTATGTCCTTTTTAAATCTGTTATAAGTGCACATTTCATATCCTGCTGTTCAATTTAAAGTTATACTAAACCCAGATTTTTTTCATCTTTCATGATTCAGATAGAGCATTTAATTTTAAGCAACTTTCAAATTTACTCCTATTATCACATTTTCTTCATTCTTTTGGTATCTTTATTTGAAAAGCAAGAATGTAAGCTTAGGAGCCGGACCATTTTTGGTTCAACACCTGGGTAGTGCTTGCAGATTGGTAGCTAAATGTAGCAACAAATAAGCAAGCGTTATCTAGGGTGCTGAACCTAAAATGGGCCGGCTACTAAGCTTTATATTCCTACTTTTCAAATAAAGATAGCAAGAACGAAGAAATTGTTAATAGGAGTAAATTAGTAAATTGCTTTAAAATGTATGCTGTATCTGAATCATGAAATAAAAAATCTGGGTTTAGTATAACTTTGGGCAAAGTTTAACCAAATTGTTATATGAGTAGCCAGTTAATCTCCTCTAGATACATGTGTGTTCATGTGACATTATTAATATTATTTACACAATGCAGAACTTCAGGTTCACAGGACGAAAATGCACTAAATGCACTGAGATTGTTACTCAATATTAGGACTTCTTGGTAAAGCTGAATATTTGCCTTGCTTATTTAAGGCTAGATTACAAGCTCTATTTTAACGTGCGGCCGAAAACGGGCAAATAACCAGCCATTACAAGTGGCTGGTTAATGCTACCGCAAGCTCACGGGAACACTTTGCACTCAAATTCATTAACCAGTGACCAGATCTCTGGTTTATGAAAAAAATGTCCCCGAATTGCCCCCAAAATAAAGTGTACAGTTCCTTTATATATATATATAAAAAAATATATAAGCATATTTTTTTTAATAACTGCACAAAGCAGTTATAAGGGGTTAAAGTGAGGGGATGTGGGGGTGTTACATAGTGGTCTATGGGGACTGTGTTTATACTGTTAATATATATACTTAAATATATATATATATATATATATATATATATATATATATATATATATATATATATACAGTATATATTTATGTGTTTATATATGTATATACACATATTAACACATAAATATATATAAGAATATACATATATATTTTAAATTTGCTGCCCAATGCTGCGCAACTTACCCCCTGCACTAGGTTCTTTGCTGTGTCTGATGGCTTCAGAGTGAGGTTACAAAGTTTCGGGTGCTACCCATGATTAAGGGGTAACACCAGAAATAATGTGGGTTTTGCTTTGGTTTCATAAAATGAATATTTCACACTGTGCTGCTGCATCTTAGAGATTTTTATCTATATTGGTGGTTTTGCAGTCTCCCCTGCAGCTTGTACAGTTGCTACAAGTGTGCGGACTTATCTTTGATTTTGATTCAGAACGAGGCTCCAGGCAATGCGAACGAAAGTTTGTGTTCCTATTGCTCTTAATTTATAATACATTTACGTGCGCTGGTATTACGAATGGAATGCAAATATTATGCTTGCGAAAGCGCAATTTTGCGCTCTACTGTAATCTAGGCCTTAGTTATTCCTTGTCCTGTGTTTTGACCCTGGCTGTGACACCTGATTGTGTGTCAAATTACTGACTGAGAACAGCTGCCCTAGAGGTAAATTCCATCTTAATTCCTAATAAATCTCCTCTAGAATCATCCCATTAATACAATTCCTTAAGGAATGACTCAGAGCAGCTGACGCATTCACCGCAAGAGACCTCATTCCTGTAGTTCACTTTGGATTTGCTATAAAGGAACAAACAATCTCAGCTGTGTGTGTTTTCACTTGTAGTGATCATGTGGCTTCCAGTGAGGTTTTCAAGGCTGTATATTTTAAACTCACCCTAAACTCAAACACATTTTGCAGAAGTACTTTATTTATGTGACAGTGTGATATTGTTATGTTTCTATTTTGTTATCCAAAAAAATGATATAAAAGTAAAGCGGTTTCATTTTAAATGTAACATGAACTGTATGTTTGGGATTGAAGCTTATTGGCTGATATGGATTATTCCTACAGCTTGATTGGTGCATAGTGACACTTCAAAAGCAAAAATAAATTTATTTTTTTTGTTTAGCACAGGAGCAACTCTCCTTCATTCAACAAACAGAATCATAGAGGCAAACAAGTATATAAATAACATCAAACCCCTCACACATTGCACCAAACTCACAGTAGTCAGAAAACAAACAGTGTTATATACAGTATACACACTACCCACACACACACACCACACATAGAAAAACACACACAACACACATCACACACACCACACATAGAAAAACACACACACCACACACACACACACATCACACACACCACACATAGAAAAACACACACACCACACACACACACATAGAAAAACACACACATATATACAGTATATACACACACACACACACATAGAAAAACACACACAAAACACACACACACACATATATACAGTATATACACACACACACATAGAAAAACACACACAAAACACACACACATATATACAGTATATATACACACACACACATATACAGTATATACACACACCACACACACACATAGAAAAACACACACAAAACACACACACACATATATACAGTATATATACACACACACACATATACAGTATATACACACACACACCACACACACACATAGAAAAACACACACAAAACACACACACACATATACAGTATATATACACACACACACATATACAGTATATACACACACACACACACACACACACACCACACACACACACATAGAAAAACACACACACCACACACACACACACACATCACACACACCACACATAGAAAAACACACACACCACACACACACACATAGAAAAACACACACACATATATACAGTATATACACACACACACCACACACACACATAGAAAAACACACACAAAACACACACACACACACACATATATACAGTATATACACACACACACACACACACACCACACACACATAGAAAAACACACACAAAACACACACACACACACACATATATACAGTATATATACACACACACACATATACAGTATATACACACACCACACATACACATAGAAAAACACACACAAAACACACACACACATATATACAGTATATATACACACACACACATATACAGTATATACACACACACACACACACACCACACACACACATAGAAAAACACACACAAAACACACACACACATATACAGTATATATACACACACATATACAGTATATACACACACACACACACACCACACACACACACCACACACACACACATAGAAAAACACACACAAAACACACACACACATATATACAGTATATATACACACACACACATATACAGTATATACACACACACACACACACCACACACACACACCACACACACACATAGAAAAACACACACAAAACACACACACATATATATACAGTATATATACACACACATATACAGTATACACACACACACACACACACACCACACACACACACATAGAAAAACACACACAAAACACACACACACATATACAGTATATATACACACACACACACACAATTGTCTAGAGGAACAGTAAAGTCACAAATAATGTTTAATTATTCAGACAGATCATGCAATTTTTTTACAACTTTCCAATTTACTTATATTATCAAATTTGCTTGCTTCTCCTTTGTTGAAGAATAAACCTAGGTTTAGGTGCATGCAAATGTCTTCAGCACTCTATGGCCGCAGTTTTTGCAACCATGCATGACACTGCAACAAACATTATTGTGGACATTGTGGCTATAGAATGCTAAAGACACATGCGCACTCCTGGGGTTCTATGACCCTACCTAAGTTTACTATTCAGCAAAAGATACCAGAAGAACAAAGCAAATGTGAAAATAGAAATGCAGTAGAAGTTGTATATAATTACATGCGCTATCTGAATCATGAATGTCTCATTTGGCTTTACTGTCCCTATCTGCCTGTTTAGCAGACAAGTGTGTGGTATAGAGGAAGAGAATATCTGAGTAAGATGGTCTCAGTTACTAAGATTAAAGGGACAGTCTAGTATAAATTAAACTTTCATTATTCAGACAGGACTTTTAATTTTAATTGACTTTCCAATTTACTTTTATCATCAAATTTGCTTTTTTCTCTTGGTATTCTTAGTTTAAACTAAACCTAGGTAGGCTCATATGCTAATTTCTAAGTATTGAGGGCTGCCTCTTATCACAGGCTTTTTAAATCTCTTTTCAACACAAAGAGACAGAAAGTACACGTGGGCTATATAGATAACACTGTGTTCAGGCACAGGGGGTTATTTAAGATCTAGCACAAAACAATGCTAAATGTAAGTCAATAGATAATAAACAGTCACAGTCATGTGATCAGGGGGCTGGAAGAAGGTTCCTAGATACAAGGTAATCACAGAGGTAAAAAGTACATTAATATAACTGTGTTGGTTATGCAAAACTGGGGAATGAGTAATAAAGGGATTATCTATCTTTTAAAACAATAACAATTCTATGGTTGACTGTCCCTTTAACTTCCCTTTTAGTGTTTGACCTCAGATGAGAAGAGGGCGTTACACCCACACTACACACCTGCTACCTATATACATGAGCAACCTAATTATATATATTTGTAAAGAATGTGTGTTTTTATCTTGTCTTTACTAACATGAGAAGCAGCGATGTCAGAGTAAATGTGCCTCTGTCAATCCATCTGGGGGGTTTCTGCTCCAAAAAAACCACAACAAGGTGAAAATAGATGATATCGTCCTCAACTGCCGGAAGAACAAGCTGCACGTATAGCTCAGTAACTCATCTCTGCATCCTGTGTGAACCTCAAGCGCTCAGCGCATTCATTACAATCATTCGTTTACAATGTTACACCTTTAAAGGTTACAATACCAGCATACCTCTGAGAAAAGTTTTTATTTACACTCTATTGAATAACTCTAAGAAATATTATCGGAGGATTATCTTGTAAGCCTTAGCAGTTGACTCGCCTGCAAAGAGATACAAGACTTACGGATCTGCTCAAAGTGGATACTAACCATTTTTTACCATCAACATATCGCTATTGCTTGCTTAAAAATTTTATGCTAAAAACTCTATGCAAAACTCTGTCTGCTTGTACTAAAGCCATATCTGCTTGTACTAAAGCCATATCTGCTTGTACTAAAGCCATATCTGCTTGCATATAGGCTGTTTGAAATAACGGCACTAATCCAAAGGATTTATAACCTTGTTTCTGCTCTCATTGTGCGCTATATTTTAACACCTTGCTATGTATTCTGCGCAGCTACGACTGTGAGCTTAGATTGTTTTAATCTTTTGAATGTGTTTTTCATATTGTGCTTATATTAATTGTGTTCTGCTTTAATCTGTTCTTACCATTTCTGTACTAACTCACTCTATATATTAACTTCTTTTATGTACACATATTATCTCTGCTCCTTCATATGAATTTTATACAATATAAGCAGTGAATTTATGAATTATATTTTTATGCCTTAAATCAAATTGATTTTAGTCAGAATTGAATAGATTTTTTAAATACTGAGATATTGTTTTATTACCACCCCTATAGATTGAGCTATAGTTTCAGATTTTCTCTGACCTTAGGGCAGGAAGATTATTTATTTACATATTCTCTTTTCTCAATACTCTTCTGGGGATTATTGATATCATCCTGTTTTCTGTGGGTGTGGCATCTCCCCCTCTGTCTTCAGCGCTCTCTCATCTCTCCTTTTTTAAGTTACACCTTTAAAGGTAACAGGTTTATAAAGTCATGCAAGCCTCAATCTTAAAGGGACAGTAAAGAGCAAATTAAACTTACATGGATTGGATAGAGCATGGATGTTTAAATCATTTTCCAATTTACTTCTTTTATCAGTTTTGCTTAGTTCTCTTGGTTTCCTTTCTTAAAGAGTAATCCTAAGTGAACTCAGGAGCGTGCACGTGTCTTTAGCTATCTGACAACAGTGATTGTAACAATGTCTATAGTTGCAAACACTGCTGCCATGGACTGCTGAAGACCCATGCACGTCCTATCAGCCTAGGTTTACTCTTTAAATAAGAGCCAATATATTTCTTTCATGATTCAGACAAAGCATGCAATGGTTAACTTTCCAATGCAATTCTATCTAATTG
Organism: Bombina bombina; assembly: GCF_027579735.1. NCBI lineage: Eukaryota > Metazoa > Chordata > Amphibia > Anura > Bombinatoridae > Bombina > Bombina bombina. Next base: position 1,417,014,805 of record NC_069500.1, read on the forward strand.
GCTTCCTTCTCTTGGTATCCTTTGTTGAAAAGAATACCTAGGTAGGCTCAGAAGCAACCATGCATTAGTGGGTGCTAGCTGTTAATTGGTGACTGCACACATATGCCTCTTGTTATTGGCTCCCAGTAGTGCATTGCTGCTCCTTCGACAAAGGATAATTAAAGTACAATGCAAATTTGATAACAGAAGTAGTGTAAAATTGTACGCTTTAATTAAATCATGAACTAAAACGTTTGTGTTTCATGTCCCTTTAACAAAGAATAGAAAAGGAACAAGGCAAATGTAATAATACAAATACAAAGGAAAGTTGTTTAAAACCACATGCTCTATCTGAATTATTTGTTTCATTTTAACGTTACTGTCCATTTAAAGTAACAATAAGATCAAAATTACAGAGCATGAAATATAAAACAACTTCTCACTGTATGTCTATGATCTAATGAGCTATTTTCTCCTAGTGTCTTTGTTAAAGAGTAAACCTAGGTAGGCTGATAAGACCTTAGAAGCGTGCACATGTCTTTTGTTGCAAACATTGCTGCCACATGGCTAAAGACACATGCATGCTCCTAAGATCTTATCAGCCTACCTAGGTTTACTTTTTAACAATTGAGATCAAGAAAAGTAAGCAAAATTAGGTACATTGGAAAGTTTTTTTTATAATCTCATTTTCTATCCAATCCAAAGTTTAGTTTTGATGTTACTGTTCCTTTAAGGGCACTGAAGCTGCTTTGACAACTGATAAATGTAGCCCACACACTGACGCTTGTTTGCCCTTCAGCACCAGAAATCCAAAACGTGCTACACCAGGAACCTTAAATGTTTGTCCTATAATAATCCAGTGGATGATTCTTTACTAGGAAAGGGGTTAGCATTCTGTACACTGGGAAACTGCTTCTGCCGCAATGTCGCAAATGATTTATCAGATAATGGTCTATATGTACTGAGACATAGGGTGCAACGATCACAAACTCACCGGCATGGAGAGAAATCGCCTCAGATAATGGTCTATACGTACTGAGACATAGGGTGCAATGATCACAAACTCACCGGAATGGAGAGAAATCTCCTCAGATATCTGGTCTATACGTACTGAGACATAGGGTTCAATGATCACAAACTCACTGGAAAGGAGAGAAATCTCCTCAGATAACGGTCTATACGTACTGAGACATAGGGTGCAACGATCACAAACTCACTGGAATGGAGAGAAATCTCCTCAGATAACGGTCTATACGTACTGAGACATAGGGTGCAACGATCACAAACTCACCGGAATGGAGAGAAATCGCCTCAGATAATGGTCTATACGTACTGAGACATAGGGTGCAATGATCACAAACTCACCGGAATGGAGAGAAATCTCCTCAGATATCTGGTCTATACGTACTGAGACATAGGGTGCAATGATCACAAACTCACCGGAATGTAGAGAAATCTCCTCAGATAACGGTCTATACGTACTGAGACATAGGGTGCAATGATCACAAACTCACCGGAATGGAGGGAAATCACCTCAGATATCTGGTCTATACGTACTGAGACATAGGGTGCAGTGATCACAAAATCACCGGAAAGGAGAGAAATCTCCTCAGATATCTGGTCTATACGTACTGAGACATAGGGTGCAACGATCACAAACTCACCGGAATGGAGAGAAATCGCCTCAGATAATGGTCTATACGTACTGAGACATAGGGTGCAATGATCACAAACTCACCGGAATGGAGAGAAATCTCCTCAGATATCTGGTCTATACGTACTGAGACATAGGGTGCAACGATCACAAACTCACCGGAATGGAGAGAAATCGCCTCAGATAATGGTCTATACGTACTGAGACATAGGGTGCAATGATCACAAACTCACCGGAATGGAGAGAAATCTTCTCAGATATCTGGTCTATACGTACTGAGACATAGGGTGCAATGATCACAAACTCACCGGAATGTAGAGAAATCTCCTCAGATAACGGTCTATACGTACTGAGACATAGGGTGCAATGATCACAAACTCACCGGAATGGAGGGAAATCACCTCAGATATCTGGTCTATACGTACTGAGACATAGGGTGCAGTGATCACAAAATCACCGGAAAGGAGAGAAATCTCCTCAGATATCTGGTCTATATGTACTGAGACATAGGGTGCAACGATCACAAACTCACTGGAATGGAGAGAAATCGCCTCAGATAACTGTCTATACGTACTGAGACATAGGGTGCAGTGATCACAAAATCACCGGAATGGAGAGAAATCCCCTCAGATATCTGGTCTATACGTACTGAGACATAAGGTGCGATGATCACAAACTCACCGGAATGGAGAAAATTTCCCTCAGACATCTGGTCTATACGTACTGAGACATAGGGTGCAATGATCACAAACTCACCGGAATGGAGAGAATTTCCCTCAGACATCTGGTCTATACGTACGGAGACATAGGGTGCAATGATCACAAACTCACCGGAATGGAGAGAAATCCCCTCAGATATCTGGTCTATACGTACTGAGACATAGGGTGCGATGATCACAAACTCACCGGAATGGAGAGAAATCTCCTCAGATATCTGGTCTGTACGTACTGAGACATAGGGTGCGATGATCACAAACTCACCGGAATGGAGAGAAATCCCCTCAGATATCTGGTCTATACGTACTGAGACATAGGGTGTGATGATCACAAACTCACCGGAATGGAGAGAAATCCCCTCAGATATCTGGTCTATACATACTGAGACATAGGGTGTGATGATCACAAACTCACCGGAATGGAGAGAAATCCCCTCAGATATCTGGTCTATACGTACTGAGACATAGGGTGCAATGATCACAAACTCACCGGAATGGAGAGAAATCTCCTCAGATAACGGTCTATACGTACTGAGACATAGGGTGCGATGATCACAAACTCACCGGAATGGAGAGAAATCTCCTCAGATATCTGGTCTATACGTACTGAGACATAGGGTGCGATGATCACAAACTCACCGGAATGGAGAGAAATCTCCTCAGATAACGGTCTATACGTACTGAGACATAGGGTGCAATGATCACAAACTCACCGGAATGGAGGGAAATCACCTCAGATATCTGGTCTATACGTACTGAGACATAGGGTGCAGTGATCACAAAATCACCGGAAAGGAGAGAAATCTCCTCAGATATCTGGTCTATATGTACTGAGACATAGGGTGCAACGATCACAAACTCACTGGAATGGAGAGAAATCGCCTCAGATAACTGTCTATACGTACTGAGACATAGGGTGCAGTGATCACAAAATCACCGGAATGGAGAGAAATCCCCTCAGATATCTGGTCTATACGTACTGAGACATAAGGTGCGATGATCACAAACTCACCGGAATGGAGAAAATTTCCCTCAGACATCTGGTCTATACGTACTGAGACATAGGGTGCAATGATCACAAACTCACCGGAATGGAGAGAATTTCCCTCAGACATCTGGTCTATACGTACGGAGACATAGGGTGCAATGATCACAAACTCACCGGAATGGAGAGAAATCCCCTCAGATATCTGGTCTATACGTACTGAGACATAGGGTGCGATGATCACAAACTCACCGGAATGGAGAGAAATCTCCTCAGATATCTGGTCTGTACGTACTGAGACATAGGGTGCGATGATCACAAACTCACCGGAATGGAGAGAAATCCCCTCAGATATCTGGTCTATACGTACTGAGACATAGGGTGTGATGATCACAAACTCACCGGAATGGAGAGAAATCCCCTCAGATATCTGGTCTATACATACTGAGACATAGGGTGTGATGATCACAAACTCACCGGAATGGAGAGAAATCCCCTCAGATATCTGGTCTATACGTACTGAGACATAGGGTGCAATGATCACAAACTCACCGGAATGGAGAGAAATCTCCTCAGATAACGGTCTATACGTACTGAGACATAGGGTGCGATGATCACAAACTCACCGGAATGGAGAGAAATCTCCTCAGATATCTGGTCTATACGTACTGAGACATAGGGTGCGATGATCACAAACTCACCGGAATGGAGAGAAATCTCCTCAGATATCTGGTCTATACGTACTGAGACATAGGGTGCAATGATCACAAACTCACCGGAATGGAGAGAAATCTCCTCAGATAATGGTCTATACGTACTGAGACATAGGGTGCGATGATCACAAACTCACCGGAATGGAGAGAAATCTCCTCAGATATCTGGTCTATACGTACTGAGACATAGGGTGCGATGATCACAAACTCACCGGAATGGAGAGAAATCCCCTCAGATATCTGGTCTATACGTACTGAGACATAGGGTGTGATGATCACAAACTCACCGGAATGGAGAGAAATCCCCTCAGATATCTGGTCTATACGTACTGAGACATAGGGTGTGATGATCACAAACTCACCGGAATGGAGAGAAATCCCCTCAGATATCTGGTCTATACGTACTGAGACATAGGGTGTGATGATCACAAACTCACCGGAATGGAGAGAAATCCCCTCGGATATCTGGTCTATACGTACTGAGACATAGGGTGTGATGATCACAAACTCACCGGAATGGAGAGAAATCCCCTCAGATATCTGGTCTATACGTACTAAGACATAGGGTGGGATGATCACAAACTCACCGGAATGGAGAGAAATCTCCTCAGATATCTGGTCTATACGTACTGAGACATAGGGTGCAATGATCACAAACTCACCGGAATGGAGAGAAATCTCCTCAGATAACGGTCTATACGTACTGAGACATAGGGTGCGATGATCACAAACTCACCGGAATGGAGAGAAATCTGGTCTATACGTACTGAGACATAGGGTGCGATGATCACAAACTCACCGGAATGGAGAGAAATCTCCTCAGATATCTGGTCTATACGTACTGAGACATAGGGTGCAATGATCACAAACTCACCGGAATGGAGAGAAATCTCCTCAGATATCTGGTCTATACGTACTGAGACATAGGGGGCAATGATCACAAACTCACCAGAATGTAGAGAAATCTCCTCAGATAACGGTCTATACGTACTGAGACATAGGGTGCGATGATCACAAAATCACCGGAATGGAGAGAAATCTCCTCAGATAACGGTCTATACGTACTGAGACATAGGGTGCGATGATCACAAAATCACCGGAATGGAGAGAAATCTCCTCAGATAACGGTCTATACGTACTGAGACATAGGGTGCAGTGATCACAAACTCACTGGAATGGAGAGAAATCTCCTCAGATATCTGGTCTATACGTACTGAGATATAGGGTGCGATGATCACAAACTCACCGGAATGGAGAGAAATCTCCTCAGATAACAGTCTATACGTACTGAGACATAGGGTGCAGTGATCACAAACTCACCGGAATGTAGAGAAATCTCCTCAGATAACGGTCTATACGTACTGAGACATAGGGTGCGATGATCAGAAACTCACCGGAATGGAGAGAAATCTCCTCAGATATCTGGTCTATACATACAGAGACATAGGGTGCGATGATCACAAACTCACCGGAATGGAGGGAAATCCCCTCAGATATCTGGTCTATACGTACTAAGACATAGGGTGCAATGATCACAAACTTACCGGAATGGAGAGAAATCGCCTCAGATAACAGTCTATACGTACTGAGACATAGGGTGCGATGATCACAAACTCACCGGAATGGAGAGAAATCCCCTCACATATTTGGTCTATACGTACTGAGACATAGGGTGCGATGATCACAAACTCACCGGAATGGAGAGAAATTTCCTCAGATATCTGATCTATACATACTGAGATATAGGGTGCGATGATCACAAACTCACCGGAATGGAGATAAATCTCCTCAGATATCTGGTCTATACGTACTGAGACATAGGGTGCAATGATCACAAAATCACCGGAATGGAGATAAATCTCAGATATCTGGTCTATAAGTACTGAGACATAGGGTGAGACATTACTAACATACGATCTCACTGACCAAGCAAATATTTTACATAGATCCAATATACAAGATAGCAGGTGTAACAAATTTAACCCTTAGCACAGACAGCCAATGAAATTAAGGTGGGTGGTATAATAGCCGCCCCATTTACCATGACTAAAGTGTCTATGATTAAGGCCAGTCAAGGCCGAAACATGTCAGACTAGTCTCCCTTGTCTGTGCTTATATGTTTTTAATAGCGTGTTGCCTATTTTAAATTGAAGCAATAAATTTCCAGATTGTTTTACTCACCCGGTTTTCGTTTGGTTGAATTGCTATACGTACTGAGACATAGGGTGCAATGATCACAAAATCACCGGAATGGAGATAAATCTCAGATATCTGGTCTATAAGTACTGAGACATAGGGTGCGATAATCACAAATTCACCGGAATGGAGAGAAATCGCCTCAGATAATGGTCTATACGTACTGAGACATATGGTGCAATGATCACAAACTCACCGGAATGGAGAGAAATCTCCTCAGATATCTGGTCTATACGTACTGAGACATAGGGTGCGATGATCACAAACTCACCGGAATGGAGAGAAATCTCCTCAGATATCTGGTCTATACGTACTGAGACATAGGGTGCAATGATCACAAACTCACCGGAATGGAGAGAAATCTCCTCAGATATCTGGTCTATACGTACTGAGACATAGGGTGCGATGATCACAAACTCACCGGAATGGAGAGAAATCTCCTCAGATAACGGTCTATACGTACTGAGACATAGGGTGCGATGATCACAAACTCACCGGAATTGAGAGAAATCTCCTCAGATATCTGGTCTATACGTACTGAGACATAGGGTGCAATGATCAGAAACTCACCTGAAAGGAGAGAAATCCCCTCAGATATCTGGTCTATACGTACTGAGACATAGGGTGCAATGATCACAAACTCCCTGGAATGGAGACAAATCTCCTCAGATAACAGTCTATACGTACTGAGACATAGGGTGCGATGATCACAAACTCCCTGGAATGGAGACAAATCTCCTCAGATAACGGTCTATATGTACTGAGACATAGGGTGCGATGATCACAAACTCACCGGAATGGAGAGACATCTCCTCAGATAACAGTCTATACGTACTGAGACATAGGGTGCGATGATCACAAACTCACTGGAATGGAGAGACATCTCCTCAGATAACAGTCTATACGTACTGAGACATAGGGTGCGATGATCACAAACTCACTGGAATGGAGAGAAATCTCCTCATCAGATATCTGGTCTATACGTACTGAGACATAGGGTGCGATGATCTCAAACGCACCGGAATTGAGAGAAATCTCCTTAGATATCTGGTCTATATGTACTGAGACATAGGCCTCTAGTTATCAAAGTCTGGTGGACCTGATCCGACATTGCGGATCAGGTCCGCCAGACTTCGCTGAATACGGCGAGCAATATGCTCGCCATATTCATCATTGTACCAGCAGCTCACAAGAGCTGCAGGTGCAACGCCGCCAGCAGGGGGGTGTCAATCAACCTGATCGTACTAAATCGTGTTGATTTGCGGCGATGTCTGTCCGCCTGCTCAGAGCGATCACAAACTCACCGGAATGGAGAGAAATCCCCTCAGATAACTGATCTATACATACTGAGACATTGGGTGCGATGATCACAAACTCACCGGAATGGAGAGAAATCTCCTCAGATAACTGATCTATACATACTGAAACATAGGGTGCGATGATCACAAACTCACCGGAATGGAGAGAAATCTCCTCAGATAACTGATCTATACGTACTGAGACATAGGGTGTGATGATCACAAACTCACCGGAATGAAAAGAAATATCCTCAGATATCTGGCCTATATGTACTGAGACATAGGGTGCGATGATCACAAACTCACCGGAATGGAGAGAAATCTCTTCAGATATCTTGTCTATATGTACTGAAAAGGGAGAAAATGGTGTAGTAGACAGAAATTCCCAATCATACAAATCCCCATAAAATATGTGCTATGTGGGGATAAGGTGTGCTGGTACAAAGGGAGTATTTGTTGTGTAGAGAAAGTGGATGTAACACAAATGGTTAATTCTGTCAGCAATATACAGAGGCTGATATAGATATTCCACTTTGAAAATCCCACCTGTGTGTCTTAAGCAAAAATGTCAACAGTCAAGTGAGTTCAATGAAAACAACCTAATACGGTACAGTCCGTGCAGGGATACTGGTAAACTGGGCTGAAATCGCTTTGCTACAATGTAGTGTAGTTTCAATTACATTCACATCCCAACAACGGTATTTTTCTTTTACTCACTGTGATGCCAGAGGGAGTCAGCGACTCCGGTGATCCTGGGCTGCCTCGCCTCCCTTCCTTTGGGGCAAACTGTGGGAATGCCTAACACCGCTCGCTGTGACGCTCCTCTCTCAGATACAGTTCCGGTTGCACACAGGCCTTGGCGTGACTCACTCCTGACGATGCGGACCATGAGTGGCTAACTGTTACACACCCTCCTGCCTCCCATTGGACAGTGAGTACCAGCACACGCTCCTTGAATCTGATCCCCGTAGTGTAATGGCAATGTAGTAAAAAAAGAAAGAGCTGGTCCGGGGTCAGAGTTAAAAAGTAAATATTCTTCATTCCAAAATATTAAAAGTCCAACATGGGAACAGAAGAGAAATATCAAAAACACCTAAAGCAGTGGCTTACGCATTTCGGCCGTAGCCTTACTCATAGCCAGTATCACACTCACTAAGCTATTCACTTTAAAAAGGCCTCCCTGGGCTGTGATTGGTGTAAAAACAATAGGTGTGTTTAAACCTTTACTCAGTTTACAGTGAAACACTCGCTTAACTACTATATAAATCCAGCATCATATTGCAACAAGGGTTATAGAAAAACATGTTAAATAACATATTTCCTGGGCTAAACTCTGTATGCAAGCTTGTTTAAAACAAAGTAATAGGGACTGTACTGAGACATAGTGGCCCATTTATCAAGCTCCGTACGGAGCTTGAGGGCCCGCTGCTCCATAACCCTGTCTGCCTGCTCTGATGAGGCGGACAGGAATCGCCACAATTCAACCCAATCGAGTACGATCGGGTTGATTGACACCTCCCTGCTGGCGGCCCATTGGCTGCGAGTCTGCAGGGGGCGGCGTTGCACCAGCAGCTCTTGTCAGCTGCTGGTGCAATGCTGAATGTGGAGAGCGTATTGCTCTCCGCATTCAGCGATGTCTGTCGGACCTGATCCACACTGTCGGATCAGATCCGACAGACATTTGATAATTCGGCCTCATAGAGTGCGATGATCACAAACTCACTGGAATGGAGAGAAATCTCCACAGATATCTGGTCTATACATACTGAGACATAGGGTGCAATGATCACAAACTCACCGGAATGGAGAGAAATCTCCTCAGATAACGGTCTATATGTACTGAGACATAGGGTGCGATGATCTCAAACTCACCGGAATTAAGAGAAATCTCCTCAGATATCTGGTCTATACGTACTGAGACATAGGGTGCGATGATCACAAACTCACTGGAATGGAGAGAAATCTCCTCAGATATCTGGTCTATACGTACTGAGACATAGGGTGTGATGATCACAAACTCACCGGAATGGAGAGAAATCTCCTCAGATAACGGTCTATACGTACTGAGACATAGGGTGCGATGATCACAAAATCACCGGAATGGAGAGAAATCTCCTCAGATAACGGTCTATACGTACTGAGACATAGGGTGCAATGATCACAAACTCACCGGAATGGAGAGAAATCTCCTCAGATAACGGTCTATACGTACTGAGACATAGGGTGTGATGATCTCAAACTCACCGGAATGGAGAGAAATCTCCTCAGATAACGGTCTATACGTACTGAGACATAGGGTGCAATGATCTTAAACTCACCGGAATGGAGAGAAATCTCCTCAGATAACGGTCTATACGTACTGAGACATAGGGTGCAATGATCTCAAACTCACCAGAATGGAGAGAAATCTCCTCAGATAATGGTCTATACGTACTGAGACATAGGGTGTGATGATCACAAACTCACCGGAATGGAGAGAAATCCCCTCAGATATCTGGTCTATACGTACTGAGACATAGGGTGTGATGATCACAAACTCACCAGAATGGAGAGAATTTCCCTCAGACATCTGGTCTATCTGTACTGAGACATAGGGTGCAATGATCACAAACTCACCGGAAAGGAGAGAAATCTCCTCAGATATCTGGTCTATACGTACTGAGACATAGGGTGCGATGATCACAAACTCACCAGAATGGAGAGAATTTCCCTCAGACATCTGGTCTATACGTACTGAGACATAGGGTGCGATGATCACAAACATACCGGAATGGAGAGAAATCTCAGATATCTGGTCTGTACGTACTGAGACATAGGTGCGATGATTACAAACTCACTGGAATGGAGAGAAATCTCCTCAGATATCTGGTCTATACGTACTGATAGTACAGCACAACAAAAGGATATCTCCCCACTCATATGATGTGTGGTAAATTAATGCAGTGTACAAACATCTACAAAGTCCTGGGGTGTGGGCTAGGCGAACACAGTGAGCTGGTAAGTACAAGTAGAAATAAACGTGCTTACCCTTTTTCAGCTCAAAGTTCCAGTTGTACCTGCAGTGCGGTCAGGGCTCACTCACGTTCAACCTTTAATGGTGTCCCAACAGCTTTGAATGCCCTCGCTTGGCTCTAAAAAAGCTCTGCTTCCTTTGTCGGTACACTTGGCTCCAGCCCACGGAGAGCTCCAGCAAATCCCTCTGAGTAAACCCAGAAGTATTCACAGGTCCGTCCTCCTTCCTTTGATTGGATAGCCGAGACACTCCTCTGTTCCTCCAAGGGGTGTGTAAGATATCTACCAGTAGTAATTGGTCTCAGTGGAACAGCTCCAACCGTCCTCGGAGCTATAGGTGATTGGGATAAAACAGAAGTCCCACCGGCTGTGCTTCACTCCAGTAGGTCAAGTAGTACAAAGCACAAAAGAATAGGAGCACCAGCCGGGAGTGATAAAACATACGTATTTTATTTTGACATTTTAAAAGCCTGACGCACCGACTACATGCATAGTGTGAATGGAAAGTCAGCAAAAAAGCTACAGCTGACGCGTTTCAGCGGGTGCCGTATTCATAGCTGCTTGCTCTGTGTAATAAAACAGTCTACTTAAAACCACAAACGGCTTCCCATTGGACTACTTGTTAATTGTATAATTAGTAACACTTGTGTATACAATTCAACATCAATGTGTCTTACAAAAACAAATACACAAACCATGATTCTAAACTTCAAACCCTAATATCTCCTGTCACAAATCATATATGGAAGCCTAACACCTAAGAGGTATCTCGGATGGCCCTATTTGTATTCTGTTAATGTGACATGCATCATTTCTACCAATAGATTGGCTATGCATAAGATATAGGCGATATGAATATTTCAAAGTAAACATATAATCAATTTGAAAACCAAAATGTGAAAAATGTGAACTAGTATAATGAAAACATTGTTATTATCGCTCAAGGGGATTTTCTACTTCATGTTGATAATGTGTTTTCTGATCAAACAGTTGGACTCTAATCTTACACCATATAGTTATTATGTAAAAATAATAAATAATACATTTAACTAGAGAATATATTTAATATGAAAATAAATTAAACCTCCACACTTGTATTTTTAATGGGAGGATAGCTACACCAATATGAAATATCACCAAATAATAATAAACAGACACTAAAGCTATCACTGTGATCCATCAATGCTTTAAATATTGTGTTAAGTGTTGTTATTAATATTTTACTCGTCATAGAATTAGTTTGTCATTCCTGGTTTCCTAGCCTAAAAGAACAGGGCACAAATGACTTATAATTCTAGGAAAGGGATACAGATTATATATAGAGTAGCGTTGTGTTAGAGGCGCCCCAAAAGGCTGACTGTAAAAGTGGCTAGAATGTGAAAATTCAAGAAATAAAAATAATAATAACTACTTTAATGTAGAAATTCAAAAATACAAAAAATACTACTATAAATGAAAACAAAAAAAAATTCTTAGTACGAGTTACTATGTTAACTGTGTTAGATATAAACCTGGTTTGGGTAATCTAAATTAGAATTTAAAACTCAAAGGAATTTCCACTTACGGACCCAATGTTCACTCTAATTGAAACTTACAGAAAAGAAAAAACTTACATTGATAGATAGAAATATAAATTTAATAAATATAAAAAGAAATTGACACTCAAATATCTCGGTAAACACTATGATTATTATAAAAATCAATAAAAATATAGACACCGGTGTCACTAACAATTAAAAATCAATTTACTGTTATTTATAGCTATGCATAAAAACAATAATACAATCATCTACTGATATAGGCGTCTCAAGATTTTCTGCAACTATCAGCCATGTATTACATGCAGAAGAAAATTTCAGGCACTTGCGATGTATTCAAATGCTCAATAAATGTGTTCTTATATTCAGTGAAATTTAGGTAATAAGTCAGTTCATTAATTTTGACTCTCTTCTTCAGCGTGTGAATTATAAATCTTGAATGTCCAGGTCTGTATCATAGTGTGTTTGGGTACAATGATGTTGAACTGTTCGAGTGTTTCAATGAATGAACAGCTATTTCAAGATGTGGTTTGTTTATATTCCAGGTGGTTACTATATTGTAACTTAAATTGATACTCACTGTTGTTTCTTCAGCTTCAGAGCTAGTAGTTATTGCTTTCGTACTTACTCTTAGAAGCTACTTTGTTTCACTTAATGCTTCGACAGACTGGTCTGCTTTACAGTCTGTTTTTGGTGTGTTGAATCTTATCCAATCCGTGTGGAGTATGATGAGTGCGCGCACTTTTTGAAAAAGTTGTCTGTTGGTTTCCCGTCTCCTACCGCATCTATCTGTGTTCAGAATTGGTTCTGGGAGTGGGATCTGACAAAAATCTCCTACCAATTCAGTTTGCACCTTTTATGTTAGTGCAATGCTGATAATGGTCCTGGGAGATCTGTAATGACGAGTCTTTGGGTCTGGGAGCTGAGTAGTATGATCTACGCGTTTCAGCTAAAAATAGCCTTTATCAAGATCCCATTAAAAATACAAGTGTGGAGGTTTAATTTATTTTCATATTAAATATATTCTCTAGTTAAATGTATTATTTATTATTTTTACATAATAACTGTATGGTGTAAGATTAGAGTCCAACTGATCAGAAAACACATTATCAACATGAAGTAGGAAATCCCCTTGAGCAATAATAACAATGTTTTCATTATACTAGTTCACATATTGGTTTTCAAATTGATTATATGTTTACTTTGAAATATTCATATCGCCTATATCTTATGCATAGCCAATCTATTGGTAGAAATGATGCATGTCACATTAACAGAATACAAATAGGGCCATCCGAGATACCTCTTAGGTGTTAGGCTTCCATATATGATTTGTGACAGGAGATATTAGGGTTTGAAGTTTAGAATCATGCGGCTAGATTAGAGTTTTGCGTTAGAGGCTATGCGGTTCTAACGAGCAGTTTTGTCTCACCGCTCACTTACCTACAGCGCTGGTATTACTGATTTTTACAAACCCGGCGTTAAAAGACAAGAAGTGAGCGTTGAGCAAAATTTTGCTCATTACCGCACTCCAATACCAGCGCTGCTTAAGTCAGTGGTGAGCTGGTCGTACGTGCTTGTGCACGATTTCCCCATAGGAATCAACGGGGAGAGCCGGCTGAGAAAAAGTCTAACACCTGCCAAAAAGCAGAGTAAAACTCAGTAACGCAACCCCATTGATTCATATGGGGAAATAAAATTTATGTCTACACCTAACACCCTAACATGAACCACGAGTATAAACACCCCTAATCTTACACTTATTAACCCCTAATCTGCCCTCCCCAACATCGCCGACACCTGCATTATATTTATTAACCCCTAATCTGCCGCTCCGGACACCGCCGCCACCTACATTATACTTATGAACCCCTAATCTGCTGTCCCCAACATCGCCGCCACCTACATTATATTTATTAACCCCTAATCTGCCGCCCCCAATGTCGCCGCCACCTACCTACACTTATTAACCCCTAATCTGCTGCCCCAATGTCACCACCACTATAATAAACATATTAACCCCTAAACCGCCGCACTCCTGCCTCGCAAACATTAGTTAAATATTATTAACCCCTAATCTGCTGTCCCTAACATCGCCGACACCTACCTACATTTTTAACCCCTAATCTGCCGTCCCCAATGTCGCCGCCACTATACTAAATATATTAACCCCTAAACGTAAGTCTAACCCTAACCCTAACACCCCCTAACTTAAATATAATTTAAATAAATTTAAATAAAATTACTATCATTAACTACATTATTCCTACTTAAAACTAAATACTTACCAATAAAATAAACCCTAAACTAGCTACAATATAACTAATAGTTACATTTTAGCTAGCTTAGGGTTTATTTTTATTTTACAGGCAAGTATGTATTTATTTTAACTAGGTACAATAATTATTAAATAATTATTAACTATTTAATAACTACCTAGCTAAAATAAATACAAAAGTACCTGTAAAATAAAACCTAACCTAAGTTACAATAACACCTAACACTACACTATAATTAAATAAATTAACTAAATTAAATACAATTACCTAAATTAAATTAAATTAGCTAAAGTACAAAAAAAACAAAACACTAAATTACAGAAAATAAACAAATTACAGATATTTAAACTAATTACACCTAATCTAATAGCCCTATCAAAATAAAAAAAGCCCCCCAAAAAATAACCCCCCCTAGCCTAAACTAAACTACAAATAGCCCTTGAAAGGGCCTTTTGCGGGGCATTGCCCCAAAGTAATCAGCTCTTTTACCTGTAAAAAAAAATACAAACAACCCCCCAGACAGTAAAACCCACCACCCACACAAACAACCCCCCAAATAAAATACTATCTAAAAAAACCTAAGCTCCCCATTGCCCTGAAAAGGGCATTTGGATGGGCATTGCCCTTAAAAGGGCAGTTAGCTCTTTTGCAGGCCCAAACCCTAACCTAAAAATAAAACCCACCCAATACACCCTTAAAAAAACCTAACACTAACCCCCTGAAGATCGACTTACAGTTCTAAAGACCGGACATCCATCCTCAAGGAAGCGGCAGAAGTCTTCATCCAACCGGGTCGAAGTCCTCAACGAAGCCGGGAGAAATCTTCATCCAAGCCGGGCAAAGTGGTCCTCCAGACGGGCAGAAGTCTTCATCCAGACGGCATCTTCTGTCTTCAGCCATCCGATGCGGAGCGGGTCCATCTTCAAGACATCCGACGCGGAGCATCCTCTTCATCCGAAGACTACCCGACGAATGAAGGTTCCTTTAAGTGACGTCATCCAAGATGGCATCCCTTAGATTCCGATTGGCTGATAGAATTCTATCAGCCAATGGAATTAAGGTCAATGTGAGGTCAATTCTATTGGCTGATCCAATCAGCCAATCGGATTGAACTTCAATCTGATTGACTGATTAAATCAACCAATCTGATTTTTCCTACCTTAATTCCGATTGGCTGATAGAATCCTATCAGCCAATCGGAATTCGAGGGACGCCATCTTGGATGACGTCATTTAAAGGAACCGTCATTTGTCAAGTAGTCGTCGTGCTGGAAGGATGCTCCGCGCCGGATGTCTTTGAAGATGGAGTCGCTCCTCGTCGAATGGAAGAAGATAGAAGATGCTGCCCCGCAAAAATTT
Organism: Bombina bombina; assembly: GCF_027579735.1. Taxonomy (NCBI): domain Eukaryota; kingdom Metazoa; phylum Chordata; class Amphibia; order Anura; family Bombinatoridae; genus Bombina; species Bombina bombina. The sequence continues at coordinate 1,417,030,533 of NC_069500.1, forward strand.
GTAATTTAGTATAGGGTAAGGCATTTTATTATTTTGGGGGGCTTTTTTATTTTATTAGGGGGCTTAGATTAGGTGTAATTAGTTTAAACTTCTTGTAATTTTTTTTTTCTGTAATTTAGTGTTTGTTTGTTTTTTGTACTATAGTTTATTTAATTGTATTTTATTTTAGCTAATTGTAGTTAATTAATTTAATTTAATTTATTTATTGATAGTGTAGTGTTAGGTGTATTTGTAACTTAGGTTAGGATTTATTTTACAGGTAATTTTGTAATTATTTTAACTAGGTAGCTATTAAATAGTTATTAACTATTTAATAGCTATTGTACCTAGTTAAAATAAATACAAAGTTGCCTGTAAAATAAAAATAAATCCTAAAATAGCTACAATGTAATTATTAATTATATTGTAGCCATCTTAGGTTTTATTTTATAGGTAAGTATTTAGTTTTAAATAGGAATAATTTAGTTAATAATAGTAATATTATTTAGATTTATTTAAATAATAATTAAGTTAGGGGGGTGTTAGGGTTAGACTTAGGTTTAGGGGTTAATAAATTTAATATAGTGGTGGCGACGTTGGGGGCGGGAGATTAGGGGTAAATAAATTTAATGTAGGTGGCAGCGGTGTAGGGGGGTCAGATTAGGGGTTAATAAATTTAATGTAGGTGGTGGCAGGGTCCGGGAGCGGCGGTTTAGGGGTTAAACACTTTATTTAGGTGCGACGGGGTCCGGAAGCGGCGGTTTAGGGGTTAATATATATAATGTAGGTGGCGGTGGGCTCCGGGAGCGGCGGTTTAGGGGTTAATACACTTTATTAGTTATTGCGGTGGGGGATTGCGGTTGACAGGTAGATAGACATTGCGCATGCCTTAGGTGTTAGGTTTTTTTTGCAGGCATTTTAGTGAGTTACGGTGCTCCCATACTCAGCGCAAGGCCTGCTACAGTTGCATTTTATGGCGAGGTGAAAATGGAGTAAGATTTCTCCATTTTCGCCACGTAAAGGCCTTGCGCTGGATATTGGATACCGACTTACGACGCGGTCCCATGTTAGCCTATGGGAGTAAAAATTGCGGGCGACGGGTGAAATATACGGGCGGAACTTGTATGCTACGCCGTATGTGATACCAAAACAACGCAAAAATCGGCGGCGCCGGCTTTTGCGGGCGACGCTGCATATCAGATCGGGCCCCTGATTTACAATTAGAACTGATAATTGGATTTAACTTAACCAATCATAGCCCTGAATTCTGTTTCTAGGCAGAATGTATCTACGGTATTGGCATTCACTACCTCTTTGGGCAAAGAGTTACACAGTTTGATTGCTCCTACATTGAAAACATGTTTATGTTGCTTTAGATTAAACCTCCTTTCCTTTAGACATAAATTGTGACCATTTTTCACACACAACTGCCTTTGAATAAACAGGGCTTCTGCCAACTCTGTATATGGACCTTGAATATGTTTATATAAAGTAATCATGTCACCTCTCAAGCAACTTTCTTTTATAGAGAAAACAGACCTAAAATGGCATCTGTCTCCCAGTACAGACACTGTCCCAAAATTACATATTTAAAAGAATAAGAAAGAGAATGATTTATATGGAGCAAGACCAGGGTACTGTGTGTGTAAATTATAGTTAATATGTAACTCTCCTGTTTTCATTTTAAAAAGAGATCGTTATAGTAATAACAAATATACGTTTCTCACTGAAGCGATACGTAAAGTGACACTGTGTAGCTTTAAAACATACAGAGTTGTAATTCTTGTTCTGGACATTAAGGGCCCATCAGTAATTAGCCAGCATGGTGAATGGGTTGTTAGAAGGTATATTCATTAGTAATAGCGGTAAAGATCAAGGGCCACTTGTAAGGACCAGAATCTCAGGGGTCCCCTGTACCTCTGGGACTCACTCTTTAGCTGCCTGGGGCCAACATTTCAACCAGTGATTTGTGATGCAGCTGCTTACTCGTGTACTCACTACTTATTTATCTTTATTTGCTTTTTTCTATATTTCTGAGTCTGTTTAGCAAATCTACTGAGTTAGTAATTTGTGCGCACCGCTCTCATATAATGTTTGTGTTCATATGACAGGGGCCCCCCACGGAGAGGCTGTCACTGCTGTATGGCTACAGAATGGGCGGATCAGGCGGTCACTTGGTCCTCTAGAAAAGGTAAGTGTCACATTTATCCAATGTACTCCTTTTCCAGGTTTACTGTTTTCACACACAATTGCAATTATACACGCACATATCTAAATATACACACAAACACAAATGCAAACATACTAACTTACACACACACACATGCAAACATACACACACACACACATATCCAAATATACACACAAACACAAATGCAAACATACTCACATACACACACATGCAAACTTACACACGTATACACACATATCCAAATATACACACAAACACAAATGTAAACATATTCACATACACACACACACACACACAAACATGCAAACATACACACGTATACACACATATCCAAATATACACACAAACACAAATGCAAACATACACACATGCAAACATACACATGTATACACACATATCCAAATATACACACAAACACAAATGCAAACATACTCACATACACACACACACACACATGCAAACATACACAAGTATACACACATATCCAAATATACACACAAACATAAATGCAAACATACTCACTTACACACATGCAAACATACACACGTATAAGCACATATCCAAATATACACACAAACACAAATGCAAACATACTCACATACACACACACATGCAAACATACACACGTATACACACATATCCAAATATACACACAAACACAAATGCAAACATTCTCACATACACACACACATATGCAAACATACACACATACATACACACACACATGCAAACATACACACGTATACACACATATCCAAATATGCACACATACATACACACACACATGCAAACATACACACGTATATATATATACAGACACACAGACACACACAAATACATGCAATATATACACATCTATACACACATGTTGGCATACACACACACACACACATATATATATATATATATATATATATATATATATATATATGTATATATACACAGTATATACATAAACACAGATGCAAATATACACACATGCAAACATACTTACATACACACATGCAAACATATATACAGACACACACATACTGTACATGCAAATATATACACACACACGTGCAAACATACACACACACATGTAATATACACACACATATATATATATATATATATATATATATATATGCAAATATACACACACAAATATATATATATATATATATATATATATATATATATATAGTAAATGTCCGTAGGGCACTGCACACACTTTCAATAGACCCAAATGCCCGGGGTGCTTTCAAGAGCAAACATACAAGTAGAAAATAAGAGCGTTGTTAGCCCCGTCCTCAGACCATGGTGCGCTCTTATTTTCTACTTGTATATATATATATATATATATATATATATATACACACATACACATGCAAATATGCACACATGTATACACACACAAACATGTAAATATATGCACACATATACACACACACATGCAAACATACACACACACATGCAAACATACACACATATATACACACACACACATATATATATATATATATATATACATACACACACACACTGGTACACATACATGCAAATATACACATGTATGTGTGTGTGTGTGTATAATATATATATATATATATATACACACACACGCAGACAAACATACTCTCACATGTGAACATACGTACACATACACGTACACACACTGATACACATACATTCACGCATGTGAACATACATAAACACACATACTAATACACATACACACACTCACAAACACACTGACACACATACATGCAAATATACACACATATACACATAAATGCATATATGTGAACATACACAGATACACATACCAACACACACATAAATTCACACACATATACATAAACATGCACGCACACATATACATACACATGCAGACACAGACACACATATACATACACATGCACGCGCACACACACACATACACGCACACATATACATACACATGCATGCACACGCACACATATACACACATACACATGCACGCACACATATACATACACATGCATGCACACGCACACATATACATACACATGGACGCACACACATATACATATACATGCACGCACACACACACACACACACACATATACATACAAATGCACGCACACACACAATACATATACATGCACGCACACACACACAATACATAAACATGCACGCACACACACATATACATACACATGCACGTACACACACACACATATACATACACATGCACGCACACACACACATATACATAGACATACACATGCACGCACACACACACATACACATGCACGGAAACACACACACACACATATACATACACATGCACGCACACACACACACATATACATACACATGCACACACACACATATACATACACATGCACACACACACATATACATACACATGCACGCACACACACACAAATACATACACATACACGCACACACACAAATACATACACATGCACACACACATATACATACACATGCACGCAAACACACACACACATATACATACACATACACGCACACACACATATACATACACATGCACACACACACATATACATACACATGCACGCACACACACACATATACATGCACATGCACACACACACACACATATACATACACATGCACGCACACACACACATATACATTCACATGCACGCACACACACATATACATGCACGCACACACACATATACATACACATGCACGCAAACACACACACACATATACATACACATACACGCACACACACATATACATACACATGCACACACACACATATACATACACATGCACGCACACACACACATATACATGCACATGCACACACACACACACACATATACATACACATACACATGCACGCACACACACACATATACATTCACATGCATGCACACACACATATACATGCACGCACACACATATACATACAAATGCACGCAAACACACACACACACATATATACATACACATGCACGCACACACACATATACATACACATGCACGCACACACACACGCATATACATGCGAATGCACGCACACACACACACATATACATACACATGCACACACACACACATATACATACACATGCACGCACACACACACACATATACATGCACATACACACACATATACATACACATGCACGCACACACACATATACATACACATGCACGCACACACACATATACATGCACGCACAGACACACACACATGTACATATATATGCACTCACACACACCCATATACATACACATGCATGCACACACACAAAAGGTAATGAATGTTATCTTTCTGGGGCATAATTGTATGACTCTTTAAGATGTAAGGTGTTGATGCTGTGTACATAGATTTGCAGAGGAACTAGTTTTTCTTTTTTCTGCATGTTATTTTATGTTTAGTTATAAATATATAAATCCTATTATATCCCTCCTGGGCAGTAGCTGTCCATATACACTATCCTGGGGATCTCTTAAAGTGATAGTTTGTGTTCGCTTGCTGCAGTAACGCCTCTCATATATTTGTGCATAGAAGGATCTGACACTACTCAAAACAACTGATTCTGGTGACTTTAATAAGAGCTCCAGCTCTAATAATCTGTATTACGTGTTTGCAGACTTAGGGCTTTACATCTCCAGAATTGTGGCTCTAACTCAATGTAACCAAACACTGGGTCTGCAGTGATAAAGTCCAAAAGAAGCGCCTTCTATTCCACAGGTGATTTAACATGACACATTAGTGAGCTAGCTGTAACAAATACTGTGAGTAATTATTTTACTTTGCAGAAGTGAAGACAGTTGTAGTATAGTGTCTTGTGTCTCTGGGTGAGATTGTCATAACCCATCTCCAGTGGTCATCCAGTGAGCTACTAAACACTCCTCCTAGGCTTTGCACCTCCAGCCCCCAAGGAACCATATCAGATAGAAATGATTTCCCTGCTTGACTACTCCTAAGACAGTTACAATTTAGTTAAAGGACCAGTCAACACAGTAGATTTGCATAATCAACAAATGCAAGATAACAAGACAATGCAATAGCACTTAGTCTGAACTTCAAATGAGTAGTAGATTTTTTTCTGACAATTTTAAAAGTTATGTCTTTTTCCACTCCCCCTGTACCATGTGACAGTCATCAGCCAATCACAAATGCATACACGTACCATGTGACAGCCACCAGCCATTCACAAATGCATACACACTTATTCTTGCACATGCTCAGAAGGAGCTGGTGATTCAAAAAGTTTAAATATAAAAAGACTGTGCACATTTAGTTAATGGAAGTAAATTGGAAAGTTGTTTAAAATGGCTGCTCTATCTGAATAATGAAAGTTTAATTTTGATTGAGTGTTCCTTTAATGTAGGAACATACATAAAGGCCGACCAGTCTGTGTTTGTTGAGGACTGTAACTTAGAAACAACAGGGACGCTGTGCTCTTTGGTACCTTAAAGGGAAATGGAGGTGTGACAGTAAAATGACACTAAACACTTCTTCCAAAATGTGCTTGTCCCATTTTCTCTAGGAGGCCAATAAGTGAATTCTGCAACCTGCAAATGCTGCCAGTAAAATGGCTGATTGATGCAATTTGTAGCATTTTGAGGTTAAATAAATCCCAGCATTAAAGGGACATGAAACCTATTTTTCTTTCTTTCATGATTTAGAAAGAGCATGCAATTTTAAACAACTTTCCAAAGTACTTCTAGTATCTTATTGGCTTCATTCTCTTGATATAATTGTTGAAAAGCATATTTAAAAGGGCTTAGTAGTTGCTGATTGGTGGCTACACATAGATGCATTGTGTGATTGGCTCACCCATGTGCATTGCTATTTCTTCAAAAAAGGATCTATAAATAATGAAGCAAATTAGATAATAGAAGTAAATTGGAATGTTGTTTAAAATTGTATTCTCTATCTGAATCGTAAAAGAAAGATGTTGGGTTTCATGTCCTTTTAAAGCTATACGGCTAGATTTAGAGTTCTGCGTTAGCCCTCAAAAGCAGGGTTAAGGGGTCCTAACGCTGCTTTTTATCTAACGCTGGTATTAAGAGTCAGCCAGGAAAGGGCCTACCGCTCACTTTCTTTCCGCGACTCGAGGCTACCGCAGATCCCCTTACGTCAATTGCGTATCCTATATTTTCCATGGGATTTGCCTAATGCTGGTATTTAGAGTCTTGGAAGAAGTGAGCGTTAGACCCTCTACCGACAAGACTCCAGCCGCAAAAAAAAGTCAGTAGTTAAGAGCTTTATGGGCTAACGCCGGAACATAAAGCTCTTAACTACTGTGCTACAAAGTACACTAACACCCATAAACTACCTATGTACCCCTAAACCAAGGCCCCACCACATCGCCAACCCTCTAATAAAAATTTTTAACCCCTAATCTGCTGACCGGACACCGCCGCCACCTACATTATAGCTAGGAACCCCTAATCTACTGCCCCTAACATCGCCGACACCTATATTATTTTTAATACTCCCTAATCTGCCCCCCCCAACGTCGCCGCCACCTTACCTACACTTATTAACCCCTAATCTGCCGACCGGACCTCGCCGCCATTATAATAAATGTATTAATCCCTAAACCGCCGCACTCCCGCCTCGCAAACACTATCATAAAGTTTATTAACCCCTAATCTGCCCTCCCTAACATCGCCGCCACCTACCTACAATTATTAACCCGTAATCTCCCGCCCGCAACGTCGCTGCTACTATAATAAAGTTATTAACCCCTAAACCTAACTCTAACCCTAACACCCCCCTAAGTTAAATATAATTTAAATTAAACGAAATAATATTCCTATAATTAAATAAATTATTCCTATTTAAAACTAAATACTTACCTATAAAATAAACCCTAATATAGCTACAATATAATTAATATTTACATTGTAGCTATTTTAGGATTTATATTTATTTTACAGGCAACTTTGTATTTATTTTAAAGTGAATGTACATTTTTTTACATCAGCTGCCTCCTAATTACTGTTTTACCCATCAGTATCATAACTGCTATGTTTATTTTTTTAGAAAAATTAAGATTGTTTATATATTTGAATTACTTACTTTTTTCCACTTTATATCTTCCTCCTCCCACCCGGCACTTCCTTGTTCTTCACATGTGACGTATAGAGCAGTCCCAACCGCTCTATACGTATGTGTGAAGCGCGCACCCATTCAGCTTTTTTTTCTGAGCATGCGCATAATTTCAGTGATGCCTCCTCATTCATGCCTAATCTCGATCCTAAAACCAGATACCCATCAATTATTAAATTCATTAATTCAAACGAAACATGAATTACACCCATCTTTGCTCTTTAGCCTAAATAATTGCTCACATATAATTTTTTGCAGAAGCGCATGCGCGTTCTATGAACACGCATTGCTTCTGGTATAGGATAACATTTTCAAACGCATGCGCTGAAGAAGCGCATGACGTATCGAAAAAGGGTTTGAACCCCCTGGGGGGGAAACGCGGATTAGCTAGAGTAGCTGTCATTCATTCCAATAATGAGGGACAACATGGCGGGCGGAGGCAGCGCGGCATAAAAATAGAGTTTAAAAGGTATAATTTTGGATTTATTGCTAAGCTTGTTAAAAATCGATGAATTAAACTCCCCCTTATTTGAATAGCTTAACAATATTGCATTAAGCAATAGGGGTGACTTTACATTCACTTTAACTAGGTACAATAGCTATTAAATAGTTAATAACTATTTAATAGCTACCTAGTTAAAATAACTACAAAATTACCTGTAAAATAAATCCTAACCTAAGTTACAAATACACCTAACACTACACTATCATTAAATTAATTAAATAAATTAACTACAATTAGCTAAACTAAAATACAATTAAATAAACTAATCTATAATGCAAAAAAAACAAACACTAAATTACAAAAAATAATAAAAAATTACAAGAAGTTTAAACTAATTACACCTAATCTAAGCCCCCTAATAAAATAAAAAATCCCCCCAAAATAAAAAAATGCCCTACCCTATTCTAAATTACAAAAGTAATCAGCTCTTTTACCAGCCCTTAAAAGGGCTTTTTGCGGGGAATTGCCCCAAAGTAATCAGCTCTTTTACCTTTAAAAAAAATACAACCCCCCCCAACATTAAAACCCACCACCCACACACCCCTACTCTAACCCACCCAAACCCCCCTTAAAAAAACCTAACGCTAACCCCCTGAAGATCTCCCTACCTTGAGTCGTCTTCACTCAGCCGAACCGAATTCTTCATCCAAGGTGCGCAGAGGAGGTCCTTCATCCGGTAAAAGTCTTCATCCAGGCGGCATCTTTAATCTTCATCCATCCGGAGTGTAGCGGAGCCATCCTCTTCAACCGACGACTGAACGACGAATGAAGGTTCCTTTAAGGGACATCATCCAATATGGCGTCCCTTCAATTTCGATTGGCTGATAGGATTCTATCAGCCAATCGGAATTAAGGTAGGAAAAATCTGATTGGCTGATCCAATCAGCCAATCAGATTGAAGTTCAATCCGATTGGCTGATCCAATCAGCCAATCGTATTGAGCTCGCATTCTATTGGCTGATTGGAACAGCCAATAGAATGTGAGCTCAATACGATTGGCTGATTGGATCAGCAAATCGGATTGAATTTCAATCTGATTGGTTGATTGCACCTTAATTCCGATTGGCTGATAGAATCCTATCAGCCAATCGGAATTGAAGGGACGCCATCTTGGATGATGTCACTTAAAGGTACCGTCATTGTGTTCGAAGACTCCGGATGAAGAGGATGGCTCCGCATCGGCTCCTTGGAAGATGGCTCCGCTCTGCTCCGGATGGATGAAGATTGAAGCCGCCGCCTGGATGAAGACTTCTACCGGATGAAGGACCTCCTCTGCGCACCTTGGATGAAGAATTCGGCTCGGCTGAGTGAAGACGACTCAAGGTAGGGAGATCTTCAGGGGGTTAGCGTTAGGTTTTTTTAAGGGGGGTTTGGGTGGGTTAGAGTAGGGGTATGTGGGTGGTGGGTTTTAATGTTGGGGGGGTTGTATTTTTTTTTACAGGTAAAAGAGCTGATTACTTTGGGGCAATGCCCTGCAAAAAGCCCTTTTAAGGGATGGTAAAAGAGCTGATTACTTTTGTAATTTAGAATAAGGTAGGGCATTTTTTTATTTTGGGGCTTTTTTATTTTATTAGGGGGCTTAGATTAGGTGTAATTAGTTCTTGTAATTTTTTATTATTTTTTGTAATTTAGTGTTTGTTTGTTTTTGTATTATAGATTAGTTTATTTAATTGCATTTTAGTTTAGCTAATTGTAGTTAATTTATTTATTTAATTTAATGATAGTGTAGTGTTAGGTGTATTTGTAACTTAGGTTAGGATTTATTTTACAGGTAATTTTGTAGTTATTTTAACTAGGTAGCTATTAAAAAGTTATTAACTATTTAATAGCTATTGTACCTAGTTAAAATAAATAAAAAGTTGCCTGTAAAATAAATATAAATCGAGATTAGGCATGAATGAGGAGGCATCACTGAAATTATGCGCATGCTCAGAAAAAAAAGCTGAATGGGTGCGCGCTTCACACATACGTATAGAGCGGTTGGGACTGCTCTATACGTCACATGTGAAGAACAAGGAAGTGCCGGGTGGGAGGAGGAAGATATAAAGTGGAAAAAAGTAAGTAATTCAAATATATAAACAATCTTAATTTTTCTAAAAAAATAAACATAGCAGTTATGATACTGATGGGTAAAACAGTAATTAGGAGGCAGCTGATGTAAAAAAATGTACATTCACTTTAAAATAAATACAAAGTTGCCTGTAAAATAAATATAAATCCTAAAATAGCTACAATGTAAATATTAATTATATTGTAGCTATATTAGGGTTTATTTTATAGGTAAGTATTTAGTTTTAAATAGGAATAATTTATTTAATTATAGGAATATTATTTAGTTTAATTAAAATTATATTTAACTTAGGGGGGTGTTAGGGTTAGGGTTAGAGTTAGGTTTATGGGTTAATAACTTTATTATAGTAGCGGCGATGTTGCGGGCGGGAGATTAGGGGTTAATAATTGTAGGTAGGTGGCGGCGATGTTAGGGAGGGTAGCGGCGATGTTGCGGGCGGGAGATTAGGGGTTAATAATTGTAGGTATGTGGCGGCAATGTTAGGGAGGGCAGATTCGGGGTTAATACAATTTATTATAGAGTTTGCGAAGCGGGAGTGCGGCGGTTTAGGGGTTAATACATTTATTATAGTGGCGGCGAGGTCCGGTCGGCAGATTAGGGGTTAATAAGTGTAGGTAGGTGGCGGCAACGTTGGGGGGGGCAGATTAGGGGTTAATAAATATAATATAGGTGTCGGCGATGTTAGGGGCAGTAGATTAGGGGTTCATAGCTATAATGTAGGTGGCGGCGGTGTCCGGAGCGGCAGATTAGGGGTTAATAGTATAATGCAGGTGTCAGCGATAGCGGGGGCGGCAGATTAGGGGTTAATAAGTGTAAGGTTAGGGGTGTTTAGACTCGGGGTTCATGTTAGGGTGTTAGGTGCAGACTTAGAGAGTGTTTCCCCATAGGAAACAATGGGGCTGCGCTAGGAGCTGAACGCTGCTTTTTTGCAGGTGTTAGTTTTTTTTGCAGCCAGCTCAGCCCCATTGTTTCCTATGGGGATATCGTGCATGAGCACGTTTTTCCAGCTTACCGCTACCGTAAGCAACGCTGGTATTGAGGTTTGAAGTGGAGCTAAATTATGCTCAACGCTCCCTTTTCTGAGCCTAACGCAGCCACTCAGACAACTCGTAATACCAGCGTTGTCTTAAGGGTGCACTGGAAAAAAAGCAGCGTTAGCACCGCGGGTCTTTACCGACAAAACTCTAAATCTAGCCGATAGTTAGCAAGGCACACCAGTGAAAAAGTAACATGCTCTAATAAATAAGGCTACTTTATTTATGTACAAGGATATCCCCTCCATATATCAGTAACAATGGCTAATAATACTGCTGTGTATGTAGTGTCTCACCCTATAAGATATGCCTTAAGCAAACGGCCTCTAGTCCTGCACGTGAGGAGGATCGGACAAACACAGCCCTAAGTCAGGACCATTGCAGGACAAATGACACTGCTGACAATAATGACAGAGAGAACACTTCCTCACATCTGTCTTTGGTCACTACACTTCCCTGTACAGATAACACAGCCCTTCCTGCCTCCATCTGTGCGGAGAACATCTGTTTACTGATGTCTTCTGGCAAAAGCAATGTACAGCAAACATCTGGTTAATTCTTACGTAATCAGTAAACTAAAGCAACACAAATTGTGCAGATTCATTTGTTGTACCTAAGTGAGGGCATACAATCTTCTAGTGCTTAAAGGGACATAAAACCCAAATGTTTTAATTCATGATTTAGGTAGAACAGACAATTGTAAACATTTTTCCAATTTACTTCTATTATCAAATTTGCTTAATTATCTTGTTATCATTTGTTGAAGGAGCAGCAATGCACTAATGGTTTCTAACTGAACACATGGGTGAGCCAATGACTATTGGTATGTATATACAGCCACCAATCAGCAGCTAGAACCTAGGTTCTTTGCTGCTTCTGAGCTTTCCCAGATAAACCTTTCAGCAAAGATAACAAGAGAAGGAAGCAAATTAAACAATAGAAGTAAATTGGAAAGTTGTTTAAAATGATCTGCTCTGTCTGAATCATAAAATAAAAATGTTGGGTTTCATGTCCCTTTAATAAACTCACTTTTTGTTTTCATGAATCTGAAGGTTTGTCCGTACTCACCAATAGCGGTTAGACTCTCCCTATACAGCAGCACCAGACTATTTAAAGGACCACTGAATGCAGTAGAATTACATAGTTATCAAGCGCATAATAAAAAGACAATGCAATAACACCTACTCTGAATTTCAAATAAGCAGTGGGTTGTTTTCAGACAAATTTATTTTTTCTCCCATTTTCTGGCCCTATCACGTGACTGACATCAGCCAATCGCAGACTAGAATACATATATCCTGTGAGCTTGTGCAGATGCTCAGTTCCTCAGAAAGTGTGCATATAAAAAGACTGTGCAAAATGTGAGAATGGAAGTAAATTGGAAAGTGTCTTAAAACTGCTGCTCTGTCTGAATCATAAAAGTTTATTTTGACTTGAGTGTCCCTTTAACATGTTTATGTGGTGTCAATTTTTATTCATGATAGAAATCTTTTTTTTTATGTGTCAGTAGAAAAGACGTCCAATCTGTTGTCTTCCTCTCAGCTCACACAGTGCCCACTTCACCCAATTGCATCACTGTTTTTTTTCCGTCTCTCTACCCTAACCCAAGCTCTTAACCAACACACCAACCCCTGCCTTAACCCCTCGCACATTTCATTCCCATTTCAACCATTCACCTATAACACAGATCTTGCAAATTCCTTCCCTCGACCCCTCCTCAACCTCCTTAGTCAAAACTGTCACACTGCACCTGCCCTGTGAATCTCATTTCCAGAATCTGACAGACTCATTTTTCAAAAGTTTCTCAAAATCTGTATATTCACAGAAGCGTACTGGCCAGCTCTAACTCACACTCACACTAGCTCCTTGTTATAGCACTCCCTACAGCTCACTCTCAAATCTATCACCCCCTCTTGGTCCCGGATGGGGACACTTGTGAATTCTTTCCTGGCATGGCATAAACTATGTGATGAATTAAATATTAAGTGGAAATCTTCCAGATACCTCCCAATTTGTGGAAACCCAAATTTCCCTAGTGGAATTTCCTCTAGAACTTTCAAGGACTGGTCCAATAAAGGCCTGCAAGATGTGATTCAAATTAGGGATGATACTTAGATATAGCTAAGTCATTTACGGATTTACAAAAAGAGTTTATAATACATAAACATAGTTTTTTTGCTTATTTACAATTGAGATACATGTATGGGAAATTATGGGAGGACAATAAATCAGACTGAAAGTTAGGAGATATTAATTCAGCAATCAATGTATACAAACAGGGTAACATGTCCATCTCTTTTATGTATAATTTGTTACTTAATAAGGCTGGTCAGAGACGTCTAGATGAGTTATTAAAGAAATGGAAAATAAATTTCCCTTTTATCTCTATTGAAGAGATTGAGGATAGTTTTAGGTTAGTCCAAAAAGCAACCACTATAATTTCGTGGAGAGAATCTCACTGCAAACTTCTTAATAAATGGTATTGAGCTGATAATAATATTTGCCTGAAATTTAGTAATCTGAATGCAGATATTATGCATTGTTTTTGGAGTTGCCCGAAAATCAAACAATTTTGGAATAAGGTAAACTTGTGGTTATCCTTAAAGGGACCCTAAACACTTGTCATTAGGGTTTGTTTGGTTTTTTTTAGTCATAATGCTGTTTTAGTTTTTAAAATGCATATCACTTTTTTGTTTTATTATAGTTGTACCTATTTGTTTGTTTTTTACATTTACTTGCGCTTTGTAACCTATCCGTGCAGACATGGTGAAAGTGATGTTCTCAAATGTGGAAGTCTGTGCTTATTGCTGTGAGCGCGCACGCATGTAGACATCGCGCTCACAGCATAAGTAAAAAACTACTGCTGCTATAAAGTTTGCAGCAATTATCTTTAGCTTTTTTCCCCTCTAGAATAGATTTTGAAGCGGCATCAGCTATTGATTATATTTGTTATTTCAAGTTGTCCTGTGCCGGCTCTAAATGACATCAATGAGGTGCGTGTGCACTGTGGTGGGCCATTTGTGACCCATTGAGTCGTCAATTCCCCGGCTTAACAACTAACCTTTATAACATACTTAAATAAAATAAAGACAGAGACTTAGATTTGGATAAAGATCTGGCCACAGCCTGTTTATTAAATAACACATAACTTTAAATAACACTTATAAATTAACCATTGTTAAAACACAATAACCTGATGAAAAAACAGTAATCATTCTCATTTCCATTTTCTTGCTAGCACCAATATAGTGTATAATCCATTTTACAATCCACCATTTTTTATTTATTGACCAGGCCGTCTTTATTTCCTCTGGACATGGCAAGGTGCCCAGTCCGTATTTATTTAACTCTTTCTCCAGCTTCAAGGGACCCCGTGCCCAAGTAGCAGCTTACCCAGCTCTCCCACCCCTTGGGGAGGCTACCCAAAAACCCAATTTTTTGCCATGGTCATAAAATTTTGGTGCCTAGCACACCCGCCTTCATGCTGTGACAAAACAGTAACAATTTTAGGGAGGGAGGGAGGGAGGGAGGGAAGCTAAACTGCGCCACTGATCCTCCTTGGTAAGTAACTAAAACTAAACTGGCGCCAAAACTCCCCTTCCTGACACTTCCTATCCTAAGCCATCCCCTAGAGATGACGCGCCTTCCTCCTCCCCCTGGGTCAAGGACCCCTACACCTACGTACCTCCGTTTGCGGGGTCTTTCATTCCTGCAGTGCTTTATTGAGGGAAGGTGTGGGAAGCTCAGCGTGGAGTGGACACACACAGCCTTGGCAGCCAGTCGATAAGCCCTCTGTGCAAGGTAATTTTGAACCCCACATTATCACACTTGTGATGATTCACAGGCACCACTAGTTAATTAAACTTTACCACCAAGTACTGTCATATATCACACCTCTCTACATTGCTAACTGCATGGAACAGCCTCTTGCCACTTCCTCCAGATGCCTTGGCACCCACTTACCTCTTCCTTATCTCACATTTTCTGCTAACCATCCACAACCAGGTAGTAATACGAAAAAAAACGAACCACCGACATAAATCGGCCCGCGGGTCACATGTTGGACACTAAATGTTGAAAAATACAAAACTTTCCAAAAAACTTGTATAACCTGTAATTACTGAAAAAAATTGCTCAGTACAATGAGGGAAATAACTGGTCACATCAGAAGCTGGGTATGAGGGCAGTATAACTGCAAAGGATTATATTAACCAGTAAAAATGCATTAAATAAATACATATATATTGATATCAGTGAAGAGGACAGAAAATGAGTAACAATGATTGATTTTATCTATCACTTTGTCAGTGAAGGGGTTAATATAATCATTTGCAGTTATACTGCCCTCATACCCAGCTTCTGATGTGACCAGTTATTTCCCTCATTGTACTGAGCAATTTTTTATTTAGTAATTACAGGTTATACAAGTTTTTTGGAAAGTTTTGCATTTTTCAACATTTAGTGTCCAACATGTGGCCCGCGGGCCGATTTATGCCGGCGGTTCGTTTTTTGTCTTTCCATACTACCTGGTTGTGGATGGTTAGCAGAAAATGTGAGATAAGGAAGAGGTAAGTGGGTGCCAAGGCATCTGGAGGAAGTTGCAAGAGGCTGTTCCATGCAGTTAGCAACGTAGAGAGGTGTGATATATGACAGTACTTGGTGGTAAAGTTTAAACAACTAGCGGTGCCTGTGAATCATCACAAGTGTGATAATGTGGGGTTCAAAATTACCTTGCACAGAGGGCTTAGCGACTGGCTGCCAAGGCTGTGTGTGTCCACTCCACGCTGAGCTTCCCACACCTTCCCTCAATAAAGCACTGCAGGAACAAATGGCCAACCACAGTGCACACGCACCTCAATGATATCACCTAGAGCCGGCACAGGACAACTGATTTTGAGCTTTGCGGCATGAGAAACTGAATAACAATAATCACTGAGCACTGACAAGCCGGTCCTCTCACACAGCTGTCATTCAGTGAAAACGGCTGCAATTGAAACAACTAAATCTATGAAGCTCGTTCACAGAGTTAATGAGAACGAGCTTCATAGAAGCGGCAAAGACTTTACTTTGTATGCGCATGCGCGGAAGTGAAGAAGGGAGTGCACATTAAGTCTATATGTTATCACATACAACGTGCGTTACAACATGGCGGCTACCACCGCATTCAGTAGGCGGTGGTTTAGGAGTAACATTGAGAATACAAAATAATTGAACAGAGGCTAGATAAAAACATGAAGAAACAAATAATGTTTTAAACTAAAAAAAAAGATTAATAAAAATGATAATTACATGAAAACAGAAGGTGTTTAGGGTCCCTTTAAGTCTAGATGATCAATTTATTATAAGTCCTCAAGATATTTTTTTTCATATGTAATTATTCAAAAAACAAACAATATAACACAATTAATACACTGATTCTAGCTGGTCGCAATTTAATTTAGTTAAACTGGAAATCTGGTAGCTCTCCTTCATTTAAAGCAATGATTGCTAACACAATTATAATGGAACAATACTCCAGTGATACTTACATAGAGGGGAAATTGGAGAAGTAGCTTCAAAAATGGTTGGGTTTAATGAAAATTTACCCCATGCTATCACAACAACAAATTATAACTATCTTTAAAAAACAACTTTTTTTTGATAATTGGATTTAGTCAGGTAGATTGCATAAATGTGTGTTAGCACATGGATATTAGTCTTGTTAGCAGTAGGGGTATGGCTGGATGAACGTGGAGGGGAGGAATGGCTGGAGGGGTGAGGTTTTTCTCTTTTTTTTTGTGTGTGTGTGATTGTATGGTAGCTTTCGTCCTTTTTTTTTTTTTTGTGTGATTGTATGGTAGCTTTCGTCCTTTTTTTTGTGTGTGTGTGATTGTATGGTAGCTTTCGCCCTTTTTTTTTTTGTGTGTGTGATTGTATGGTAGCTTTCGTCCTTTTTTTTTTGTGTGTGTGTGATTGTATGGTAGCTTTCGTCCTTTTTTTTTTTGTGTGTGTGATTGTATGGTAGCTTTCGTCCTTTTTTTTTGTGTGTGATTGTATGGTAGCTTTCGTCCTTTTTTTTTTTTGTGTGTGATTGTATGGTAGCTTTCGTCATTTTTTTTTTGTGTGATTGTATGGTAGCTTTCGTCCTTTTTTTTTTTGTGTGTGTGATTGTATGGTAGCTTTCGTCCTTTTTTTTTTTTTGTGTGTGATTGTATGGTAGCTTTCGTCCTTTTTTTTTTGTGTGTGTGATTGTATGGTAGCTTTCGCCCTTTTTTTTTTTTTGTGTGTGTGATTGTATGGTAGCTTTCGTCCTTTTTTTTTTTGTGTGTGTGATTGTATGGTAGCTTTCGTCCTTTTTTTTTGTGTGTGTGATTGTATGGTAGCTTTCGTCCTTTTTTTTGTGTGTGTGTGATTGTATGGTAGCTTTCGTCCTTTTTTTTTTTTTGTGTGTGATTGTATGGTAGCTTTCGTCCTTTTTTTTTGTGTGTGTGATTGTATGGTAGCTTTCGCCCCTTTTTTTTTTTTTGTGTGATTGTATGGTAGCTTTCGTCCTTTTTTTTGTGTGTGTGTGATTGTATGGTAGCTTTCGTCCTTTTTTTTGTGTGTGTGATTGTATGGTAGCTTTCGTCCTTTTTTTTTTTGTGTGTGTGATTGTATGGTAGCTTTCGCCCTTTTTTTTTTTGTGTGATTGTATGGTAGCTTTCGTCCTTTTTTTTTTGTGTGTGTGATTGTATGGTAGCTTTCGCCCTTTTTTTTTTTGTGTGATTGTATGGTAGCTTTCGTCCTTTTTTTTTTTGTGTGTGTGATTGTATGGTAGCTTTAGTCCTTTTTTTTTTTTGTGTGATTGTATGGTAGCTTTCGTCCTTTTTTTTTGTGTGTGTGATTGTATGGTAGCTTTCGTCCTTTTTTTTTTTGTGTGATTGTATGGTAGCTTTCGTCCTTTTTTTTTTTGTGTGTGTGATTGTATGGTAGCTTTCGTCCTTTTTTTTTTTGTGTGTGTGATTGTATGGTAGCTTTCGTCCTTTTTTTTTTTTTGTGTGATTGTATGGTAGCTTTCGTCCTTTTTTTTTTTGTGTGTGTGATTGTATGGTAGCTTTCGTCCTTTTTTTTTTGTGTGTGTGATTGTATGGTAGCTTTCGTCCTTTTTTTTTTTTGTGTGATTGTATGGTAGCTTTCGTCCTTTTTTTTTTGTGTGTGTGATTGTATGGTAGCTTTCGTCCTTGTTTTTTTTTGTGTGTGATTGTATGGTATCTTTCGTCCTTTTTTTTTTTTGTGTGTGTGATTGTATGGTAGCTTTCGCCCTTTTTTTTTGTGTGATTGTATGGTAGCTTTCGTCCTTTTTTTTTTTGTGTGTGTGATTGTATGGTAGCTTTCGTCCTTTTTTTTTTGTGTGTGATTGTATGGTAGCTTTCGTCCTTTTTTTTTTTGTGTGTGTGATTGTATGGTAGCTTTCGTCCTTTTTTTTTTTTTGTGTGATTGTATGGTAGCTTTCGTCCTTTTTTTTTTTGTGTGTGTGTGATTGTATGGTAGCTTTCGTCCTTTTTTTTTTGTGTGTGTGATTGTATGGTAGCTTTCGTCCTTTTTTTTTTTGTGTGTGATTGTATGGTAGCTTTCGTCCTTTTTTTTTTTGTGTGTGATTGTATGGTAGCTTTTGTCCTTTTTTTTTTGTGTGTGATTGTATGGTAGCTTTCGTCCTTTTTTTTTTTGTGTGTGTGATTGTATGGTAGCTTTCGTCCTTTTTTTTTTGTTTGTGATTGTATGGTAGCTTTCGCCCTTTTTTTTTGTGTGTGTGATTGTATGGTAGCTTTCGCCCTTTTTTTTTGTGTGTGTGATTGTATGGTAGCTTTCGCCTTTTTTTTTTTTTTTTTTGGGTGGGTTCTGTGAATAAAACAAAAAAACTTACCAACAGTGGTTAAAACTACAGTGGAAATTGAAGTGAAATTATTAGAAAAGCTCTGACGACCTGACCAGGTGTTTGGGGATAGGTCAAATATGTTGCATGATGTATTTATATTTTGAAATACTATACGTATGTTTTTCGTTGATGTAAAGTTAAACCAACACCGGGAGGGATAAGTACAACTGTCTTTATAAATGTAATTTCTATATTGCCATAGGAGTGTATTATTTGTTTAGTATCAATCACCCTGCATGTTGAAACGATTTTTGTGACCCTAATATAATTTCTCTAATTGTGTACCATACATTGGATGCGCTGTTGGTTTATAAATAAATATTATAAAAAAAGGTATGCTCAGGAGCAACAGTGCGCTACTGGGAGCTAGCTTTTGAATTTACTTTATATTTCTCTCGTTATCCTTGGTGAAGCTTAGTTACTTTCTATAAGAGCATACTGAAGTAGGCTCAGGAGCGGCATGTGCATTGAGCACTATGGGCTAGATTACAAGCGGAGCGCTAATTTATCACACACCCGCAAACTGTCAAATTCGACACCTTTACAAGTGGCTGGTTATTGCTACCACGAGCTCACAGTAGTAATTATCGCTCCGAAAATTAACCAAAAGAAAGAAAATACGAGCATCTTTTCTAAAAAAAACGGCATGAAGCAGTTTTTAGGAAGGGGTTAAATGTGTTGTGAGTGGGGTGTTTGAAAAAAAATGGCACTGAAAAGTGCCTTTACATTGCGGTCTTTGGGAACTGCGTGTTCCCAGTAAATATAAATGTATATGTGCTTATATACCGTACATTTATATATATGTATTAATATGTGCATATGCATGCTCACACATAAATATATATGTATATGCTTATATACCGTACATTTATATTTATGTATTATGTGCATACGCATACTCACACATAAATATATATGTATATGCTTATATACCGTACATTTATATTTATGTATTAATATGTGCATATGCATACTCACACATAAATATATATGTATATGCTTATATACCGTACATTTATATTTATGTATTAATATGTGCATATGCATACTCACACATAAATATATATGTATATGCTTATATACTGTACATTTATATTTATGTATTAATATGGGCATACACATACTCACACATAAATATATATGTATATGCTTATATACCGTACATTTATATTTATGTATTAATATGTGCATATGCATACTAACACATAAATATATATGTATATGCTTATATACTGTACATTTATATTTATGTATTAATATGTGCATACACATACTTACACATAAATATATATGTATATGCTTATATACTGTACATTTATATTTATGTATTAATATGTGCGTACATTTATATTTATGTATTATTATGTGCATACACATACTCACACATAAATATATATGTATATGCTTATATATTGTACATTTATATTTATGTAATAATATGTGCATATGCATACTCACACATAAATATACAGTGGGGCAAAAAAAGTATTTAGTCAGCCACCAATTGTGCAAGTTCTCCCACTTAAGAAGATGAGAGAGGCCTCAGGCCTGTAATTTTCATCATAGGTATTCCTCAACTATGAGAGACAAAATGTGGAAACAAATCCAGACAATCACATTGTCTGATTTGGAAAGAATTTAGTTGCATATTATGGTGGAAAATAAGTATTTGGTCACTTACAAACAAGCAAGATTTCTGACTCTCACAGACCTGTATCTCCTTCTTTAAGAGGCTCCCCTGTCCTCCACTCATTACCTGTATTAATGGCACCTGTTTGAACTTGTTATCAGTATAAAAGACACCTGTCCACAACCTCAAACAGTCACACTCCAAACTCCACTATGGTGAAGACCAAAGAGCTGTCGATGGACACCAGAAACAACATTGTAGACCTGCACCAGGCTGGGAAGACTGAATCTGCAATAGGCAAGCAGCCTGGTGTGAAGAAATCAACTGTGGGAGCAATAATTAGAAAATGGAAGACATACAAGACCACTGATAATCTCCCTCGATCTGGGGCTCCACGCAAGATCTCACCCCATGGGGACAAAATGATCACAAGAACGGTGAGCAAACATCCCAGAACCACACGGGGGGACCTAATGAATGACCTGCAGAGAGCTGGGACCAACGTAACAAAGGCTACCATCAGTAACACACTACGCCGCCAGGGACTCAGATCCTGCAGTGCCAGACGTGTCCCCCTGCTTAAGCCAGTACATGTCCGGGCCCATCTGAAGTATGCTAGAGAGCATTTGGATGATCCAGAAGCGGATTGGGAGAATGTCATATGGTCATATGAAACCAAAGTAGAACTGTTTGCTAGAAACACAACTCGTCGTGTTTGGAGGAGAGAGAATGCTGAGTTGCAACCAAAGAAGACCATACCTACTGTGAAGCATGGGGGTGGCAACATCATGCTTTGGGGCTGTTTCTCTGCAAAGGGAACAGGACGACTGATCCGTGTACATGAAAGAATGAATGGGGCCATGTATCGTGAGATTTTGAGTGCAAACCTCCTTCCATCAGCAAGGGCATTGAAGATGAAACGTGGCTGGGTCTTTCAGCATGACAATGATCCCAAACACACCACCCGGGCAATGAAGGAGTGGCTTCGTAAGACGCATTTCAAGGTCCTGGAGTGGCCTAGCCAGTCTCCAGATCTCAACCCCATAGAAAACCTTTGGAGGGAGTTGAAAGTCCGTGTTGCCCAGCGACAGCCCCAAACCATCACTGCTCTAGAGGAGATCTGCATGCAGTAATGGGTCAACATACCAGCAACAGTGTGTGACAACCTTGTGAAGACTTACAGAAAACGTTTGACCTCATTGCCAACAAAGGATAAATAACAAAGTATTGAGATTAAAGGGACAGTCTACACCAGAATTTTTATTGTTTTAAAAGATAGATAATCCCTTTATTACCCATTTCCCAGTTTTGCATAACCAACACAGTTATAATAATATACTTTTAACCTCTGTGATTATCTTGTATCTAAGCCTCTGCAAACTGCCCCTTTTTTCAGTTCTTTTGACAGACTTGCAGTCTAGCCAATCAGTGCCTGCTCCCAGATAACTTCACGTGCACGAGCACAGTGTTATCTATATGAAATATGTGAACTAACACCCTCTAGTGGTGAAAAACTGTTAAAATGCAATCTGATAGAGGTGGGCTTCAAGGTCTAAGAAATTAGCATATGAACCTCCTAGGTTAAGCTTTTAACTAAGAATACCAAGAGAACAAAGCAAAATTGGTGATAAAAGTAAATTGGAAAATTGTTTAAAATTACATGCTCTATCTGAATCATGAAAGTTTATTTTGGCCTAGACTGTGCCTTTAAGTTTTGATATTGACCAAATACTTATTTTCCACCATAATTTGCAAATAAATTCTTTCCAAATCAGACAATGTGATTGTCTGGATTTGTTTCCACATTTTGTCTCTCATAGTTGAGGTATACCTATGATGAAAATTACAGGCCTCTCTCATCTTCTTAAGTGGGAGAACTTGCACAATTGGTGGCTGACTAAATACTTTTTTGCCCCACTGTATATGTATATGCTTATATACTGTACATTTATATGTATATATTAATATGTGCGTACATTTATATTTATGTATTATTATGTGCATACACATACTCATACATAAATATATATGTATATGCTTATATACTGTACATTTATATGTATATATTAATATGTGCGTACATTTATATTTATGTATTAATATGTGCATACCCATACTCACACATAAATATATATGTATATGCTTATATACTGTACATTTATATTTATGTATTAATATGTGCGTACATTTATATTTATGTATTATTATGTGCATACGCATACTCACACATAAATATATATGTATATGCTTATATTCCGTACATTTATATTTATGTATTAATATGTGCGTACGCATACTCACACATAAATACAGGGAGTGCAGAATTATTAGGCAAATGAGTATTTTGACCACATCATCCTCTTTGATCCTTTCTTTAATCCTCAAAAATACAATTTGCCTAATAATTCTGCACTCCCTGTATGTCCATATGTATACTAACACATAAACATATATGTATATGCTTATATACTGTACATTTATATTTATGTATTAATATGTGCATATGCATACTCACACATATACAGGGAGTGCAGAATTATTAGGCAAGTTGTATTTTTGAGGATTAATTTTATTATTGAACAACAACCATGTTCTCAATGAACCCAAAAAACTCATTAATATCAAAGCTGAATATTTTTGGAAGTAGTTTTTAGTTTGTTTTTAGTTTTAGCTATTTTAGGGGGATATCTGTGTGTGCAGGTGACTATTACTGTGCATAATTATTAGGCAACTTAACAAAAAACAAATATATACCCATTTCAATTATTTATTTTTACCAGTGAAACCAATATAACATCTCAACATTCACAAATATACATTTCTGACATTCAAAAACAAAACAAAAACAAATCAGTGACCAATATAGCCACCTTTCTTTGCAAGGACACTCAAAAGCCTGCCATCCATGGATTCTGTCAGTGTTTTGATCTGTTCACCATCGACATTGCGTGCAGCAGCAACCACAGCCTCCCAGACACTGTTCAGAGAGGTGTACTGTTTTCCCTCCTTGTAAATCTCACATTTGATGATGGACCACAGGTTCTCAATGGGGTTCAGATCAGGTGAACAAGGAGGCCATGTCATTAGATTTTCTTCTTTTATACCCTTTCTTGCCAGCCACGCTGTGGAGTACTTGGACGCGTGTGATGGAGCATTGTCCTGCATGAAAATCATGTTTTTCTTGAAGGATGCAGACTTCTTCCTGTACCACTGCTTGAAGAAGGTGTCTTTCAGAAACTGGCAGTAGGACTGGGAGTTGAGCTTGACTCCATCCTCAACCCGAAAAGGCCCCACAAGCTCATCTTTGATGATACCAGCCCAAACCAGTACTCCACCTCCACCTTGCTGGCGTCTGAGTCGGACTGGAGCTCTCTGCCCTTTACCAATCCAGCCACGGGCCCATCCATCTGGCCCATCAAGACTCACTCTCATTTCATCAGTCCATAAAACCTTAGAAAAATCAGTCTTGAGATATTTCTTGGCCCAGTCTTGACGTTTCAGCTTGTGTGTCTTGTTCAGTGGTGGTCATCTTTCAGCCTTTCTTACCTTGGCCATGTCTCTGAGTATTGCACACCTTGTGCTTTTGGGCACTCCAGTGATGTTGCAGCTCTGAAATATGGCCAAACTGGTTTCAAGTGGCATCTTGGCAGCTGCACGCTTGACTTTTCTCAGTTCATGGGCATTTATTTTGCGCCTTGGTTTTTCCACATGCTTCTTGCGACCCTGTTGACTATTTTGAATGAAACGCTTGATTGTTCGATGATCACGCTTCAGAAGCTTTGCAATTTTAAGAGTGCTGCATCCCTCTGCAAGATATCTCACTATTTTTTACTTTTCTGAGCCTGTCAAGTCCTTCTTTTGACCCATTTTGCCAAAGGAAAGGAAGTTGCCTAATAATTATGCACACCTGATAAAGGGTGTTGATGTCATTAGACCACACCCCTTCTCATTACAGAGATGCACATCACCTAATATGCTTAATTGGTAGTAGGCTTTCGAGCCTATACAGCTTGGAGTAAGACAACATGCATAAAGAGGATGATGTGGTCAAAATACTCATTTGCCTAATAATTCTGCACACAGTGTATATATATATGTATATGCTTATATACTGTACATTTATATTTATGTATTATTATGTGCATACGCATACTTACACATAAATATATATGTATATGCTTATATATTGTACATTTATATTTATGTATTAATATGTGTATATGCATACTAACACATAAATATATATGTATATGCTTATATACCGTACATTTATATTTATGTATTATTATGTGCATACGCATATATATATGTATATGCTTATGTACCGTACATTTATATTTATGTATTAATATGTGCATATGCATACTCACAAATAAATATATATGTATATGCTTATATACCGTACATTTATATTTATGTATTAATATGTGCATATGCATACTAACACATAAATATATATGTATATGCTTATATACCGTACATTTATATTTATGTATTATTATGTGCATACGCATACTCACACATAAATATATATGTATATGCTTATATACTGTACATTTATATTTATGTATTATTATGTGCGTACATTTATATTTATGTATTATTATGTGCATACGCATACTCACACATAAATATATATGTATATGCTTATATACTGTACATTTATATTTATGTATTAATATGTGCATACGCATACTCACACATAAATATATATGTATATGCTTATATACTGTACATTTATATTTATGTATTATTATGTGCGTACATTTATATTTATGTATTATTATGTGCATATGCATACTCACACATAAATATATATGTATATGCTTATATACCGTACATTTATATTTATGTATTATTATGTGCATATGCATACTCACACATAAATATATGTATATGCTTATATACTGTACATTTATATTTATGTATTAATATGTGCATATGCATACTCACACATAAATATATATGTATATGCTTATATACCGTACATTTATATTTATGTATTATTATGTGCATATGCATACTCACACATAAATATATATGTATATGCTTATATATCGTACATTTATATTTATGTATTATTATGTGCATATGCATACTCACACATAAATATATGTATATGCTTATATACCGTACATTTATATTTATGTATTATTATGTGCATATGCATACTCACACATAAATATATGTATATGCTTATATACTGTACATTTATATTTATGTATTAATATGTGCATATGCATACTCACACATAAATATATATGTATATGCTTATATACTGTACATTTATATTTATGTATTAATATGTGCATATGCATACTCACACATATATATATGTATATGCTTATATACCGTACATTTATATTTATGTATTAATATGTGCATATGCATACTAACACATAAATATATATGTATATGCTTATATACTGTACATTTATATTTATGTATTAATATGTGCATATGCATACTAACACATAAATATATATGTATATGCTTATATACCATACATTTATATTTATGTAATAATATGTGCATATGCATACTCACACTTAAATATATATGTATATGCTTATATACTGTACATTTATATTTATGTATTAATATGTGCATATGCATACTAACACATAAATATATATGTATATGCTTATATACTGTACATTTATATTTATGTATTAATATGTGCATATGCATACTCACACATAAATATATATGTATATGCTTATATACTGTACATTTATATTTATGTATTATTATGTGCATACGCATACTCACACATAAATATATATGTATATGCTTATATACCGTACATTTATATTTATGTATTAATATGTGCATATGCATACTAACACATAAATATATATGTATATGCTTATATACCGTACATTTATATTTATGTATTATTATGTGCATACGCATACTCACACATAAATATATATGTATATGCTTATATACTGTACATTTATATTTATGTATTAATATGTGCATATGCATACTAACACAGAAATATATATGTATATGCTTATATACCATACATTTATATTTATGTATTATTATGTGCATACACATACTCACACATAAATATATATGTATATGCTTATATACTGTACATTTATATTTATGTATTAATATGTGCATATGCATACTAAATATAGGCAGAGGAAGATAACAGTCAGGTGAGTCACACTAACGTAGTATATACAGCAATGATCGTTGCACAATGCAACTGCCCAAAAACCCCAAACAACAGATGGATAAAGTCACTTTAGATACACACTCGCAAATAGACAGGTATCAGCGTTAGGTAAATATGTAGATATCGTAGGAGACAATGGGAACACTGGCATGTCATATGCCAGACTCACCTCAAACTGGTGGTTCCTCAGCTCTCAAAAAACGAACTGCTGTCGGCTGACTCGTGCTAAGCGGTATGTAATGAAGTCGCTGTGCGGTCGATAGCTGGTTCCGAGTCTGTGTAAACTTCCGAGGAATAGCAGCATCTAGATCGGCATTCACCTCTATATCCACCTCCGTGTGAGTATATAGGAGGGATAGGAAATCCGATGATGTGCAGCGCAGCGGGTAAATCTGCAACAGCGGCAACTTAGAGGAGGGGGGTAGGGCAGTTGCAAAGAGGGACTGGAGGAACTCAGGAGCGGCAGCAAACCAGTGAGTCTGGAGAAATGAACATCAGGAAAAAAGAGTACTGGATGCTCCGGTAAAATTTAACAAATTTATTGATACTTCTTTAAAACAACAAAATCATGGAGAAGCAAATAGACACGATTGCAGGCGCAGCACCAGGGCTTACGCGTTTCGGCTGTGAAGCCTTAATCATAGCATACAGGTGCTGGGCCTGACAGGTGCACTTAACACCTTAGGTTGATTCTCATTGGTTAAAAGAAAATTTAAAAGAAAAACAACCCGCCCGCTTGGAAGTGTCATAGACTGAATATAGTGTTAGAGAAGCAAATAACAATATCACAACTGGCATATATACAATGAATGATTGCAAAAAACCTTATATATGCAAAAAACAATTCAAATGATGTTTAAAGCATAAACTAAGATAAGATGATTTAAGGACAAAACACTGAATGTATATGAAATAGGGGAAAAATGAGACAAAGGTACTGATAATACAAGAGAGTGATATGCTATAAATATCCACAAAACTATAATGCTAAACAAATGTCAATACCTACTAAATCTGCGAATATGACTTGCAATAAAATAATCATCAAAAGAATCAGGACTGCTAGTGCGAGCATACACGAAATGTACATAATGATATATAATATGGAATGTATATTCGCAAAACGAAACAATAGATAAAGTTCAAAAAACTAACTAAATAGTGAACTAGATATATCATCTGTATCTAACCTGATATAGTGTGATGAAAAAAGAAGAAAAGAGGTATGAAAAAATGGCGAGCAAAAAGGCTATCTATAAGTGAGGCATTCAAACCCAGGGGAGATAACAAAGAACTGGAATTATTCCCAGTAATTTATTAAATCATACCTGGAGTTAAGTCCTTTAGGTATTCTGGTGTCAAGTTTAAACATCCAGAATGCCTCTCGTTTGGCCAGTAATTTGCTGAGGTTACCACCTCTACTAGGCAGGACAACTTTTTCAATGATGCACCATTTCAATGATCTAAGATTATTGCCATGTTTACCATAGAAATGGAGTACCAACGGAGTAGTGGCTTTTCCTATGTTAAAAGATGACAAATGTTCCCTAAATCTGGAGTTCATATCCCTAGAGGTGAGTCCTACATACTGCAGATGGCATTCGGTGCAAGAAATGAGATATATGACATTGCTAGCTGTACAATTGAGACAAGTTTTGATGTCAAATGTTTGGCCAGTAATATAAGACGTAAAATTATTGGTGACCTGAACAAAGTCACAGGGTTTACAACGTCTGCTACCACATTTAAACATCCCACAGTGTCTCAACCAAGAGCTTTGATTAGTCTCAATCTTTTTAAGTTCTGTAGGTGCTAGGATGCCCCCTAGTGTGTTACTTTTTCTATAGGAACATTTAAGCCCCTTCTCAACTGTAGTCACTAGTTTGTCATCTGCAGCCAGTAAGGCGAAGTGTTTTTTAACTATGCTGCATACTTTGTTGTACTCTGTGCTGAACTGTTTAACGAAGTACACTCCTTGGGACGATTTTGACCTGTCACACTTTGGTTTATCTTGTAAGAGTGTCTTCCTATCTATATGTTCAAGAGACCTTTTGGCCCTTGTCACATCGTGTGAAGGATACCCTCTTTCTCGAAGTCTTGCTGACAGAGAATCAGCTTCTTTGTCATAGGTAGCTCTGTCAGAACAATTTCTCTTTAATCTGGTAAATTGTCCCTTGGCAACAGCGAATCTCATATGTATGGGATGACTGCTGTTGCCATGCAACAGGGTATTCCCAGATATGGGTTTACGATACACACTCATGGAGACACCACTGTCCTGGGCACCTGTGAGAGTGAGATCCAAAAAGTTAATGTGCGTGTTGTGTACCTCATAGGTGAATTTTAGATTCAAATCGTTAGAATTCAGAAATTCCAGAAAGAGTGGCACATCTGACTGACTGCCTGACCATACCAAGAGGAGGTCATCGATGTACCTCCTGTAAAATTTGATGTCCTGTTTGAAGGGATTCCCATCTCCAAAGATGTGGCACAGCTCCCACCAACCTAGGTAGAGGTTGGCGTACGAGGGAGCAAACTTGGTTCCCATGGCTGTGCCACATCTCTGGAAATAGAAATCTCCCTCAAACCTGAAAAAATTGTGTGTAAGAAGGAACTCAATTACAGTGATGATAAAATTTTGGAACTCTGGGGAAAGGTCGCTGTGATTTTGGAGGAAGGAGGAAATTGCTTGCAGGCCTTGCGTATGAGGTATAGATGAATAAAGGGCTACTGCATCTATGGTTAGCCATGCGTATTCGTCCTTCCATTGAAACGTCTCCAGAATATTGATTATATGTTTTGTGTCACGAACATATGACACTAGGGATAGTACCATAGGTTGTAAAATCGAATCGACCCACTGTGAGAGGTGCTCCAAAAGGGAGTCGATCCCACTCACAATGGGTCTACCTTGTACTTGTGTAATGCTTTTGTGTACTTTTGGGAAATGATGGAAACAGGGGATCCTTGGAAATTGTACATCTAAATATTTAACAGTCTTATCATCCAGGAAACCCTGTTCCCTACCATCATCCAAAATGTGTTTCAATTGTGATTTAAAGATGTTAGTAGGATCCCTGTGGAGTTTTTCATAGTCGTCTGTATTATGAAGCTGACGTTTAGCCTCAGCAATATAATCACTCCTGTTCATTACGACTACTGCCCCGCCTTTATCGGCGGGGCGTATGACTATCTGATTGTTACCCCTAAGTTCAGCTAGGGCATTTTTCTGTTTAAGTGTAAGATTTTGTTTAACTTTCTTGGTTTCTTTTTGAAGCTTAATTAAGTCCATCTCAACTCTCTGTTGGTAAGTTTCTAAGATTTGGCCTCTACTCATAATAGGATAGAAATTGGATTTCTCCATGAGTGTGGTACCTCTGTTGGTGAAATCTGTATCTGTGCTAGACTCAGTTGCTAGGGTTTGAAGGGCAACTACGTCACACATTTCTGCAAAATCACTGATGTTATTAGTCATGGATGGTATAGATGTAGCTCGTTCAACTGACGCAGTATGTGTACTGAAAAAATGTTTTTTCAGGGTCAGGTTTCTTATGAGACGATTTACATCTATAAGTGTTTGAAAAAGATTAAAATTGCTCGTAGGTGAAAAGCCTAAGCCTAAAGCTAAAACAGAATGTTGTTGTGATGTCAAATTCACAGATGAAAGATTAATGACATTTGTAATCATTTGTATTTGCTCAGTGGTTTGTTCCCCCTGCGTGGGTATCTGGCTTGATCGACTTTGGTCGATCCTCCATTGTGTGTTTGATCTAGGGCCTGTGGAAAAACCTGTTCCAGATCATTGGAGGCTAGACTGGTACTTGGTGTAACTGTAGTAGGGGGAACGTTAGGCATATTTGTTGTGGTATATCGATTATTAGTGTATTCTTGTAAGTGTTGCTCTTTATGTCTCACTATGGGTACATTTTCAGGGGCTGGGGTATATGTCTGTTTGTTCTTGAGTATGCCTATAGGAATAGAGGGCATATTTTGAGCAATAGGAATATCGCTAGTCGTAGGAGGGGCAGCAGCAGACGTAGAGAGTTTATTACCCTCATCTGAGGAGCCATCGTTATCGCTACTTGAGAAAGAGACATTTCTGGAATTAGATCTATGTCTTCTACGTCCTCTGTTGCCCCTCCGTGTGCCTGAGGGGAATTGATTACGTCTGTACTCTCCCCTTTGCTTACGGTTCCAAATGTATACAGAGTCACTCTGATAATCAGAGCGATCTCTTAAAAATTTGGAGTGCTTATTTTCCATTATTAAGCTCTTGCCTCTTGCTACCATGCCCCTGAGAATAGAGTCAAATTTAGCAAACTGAGGGTCTGAAATACGTTTGTCCATTTCCACTTGTAAGTCCATGATCTCTTTTTTGATAGTGTCCAGTTGTTTAGATTTATAGCTCCTTAGCATCATCATCAGTCGGGAAGAGCATTCGGAAAGGACCTCATTCCAATCTTTTACGAATTCTTTGTCGCTGGTATCCACATCAAAGGAAGGAAATTTATAGACTCTCAGTCCTCTGGGTATCATACCTTCTTGCATATATTTATCGAAGGCCCATACATCCCATTGTACTTTGCACTCTTTTAGGAGTAAGGATTCCATTAATTCAAAAAGAGAACTGAGTGAAAGAACTTCCTTGCTGTCTGAAAAGATCTGTTCATAATCAGACTGATGATTACTCCTGGCTGTTGCAGGCATTAGTGAGAAGAAATCTCTGTTTGTATTTGCTTGACTGGTATTAGACAGTTGGTTCTCCATGTTTATAAAGTAATAGAGTTTTCAAAAAGTCCCAAGTGTGAGGAAACTTCACCTGCTGTATCCTAAAGGTACCTCCAGTAGTACCTGAGAGAACACAATATAGGCAGAGGAAGATAACAGTCAGGTGAGTCACACTAACGTAGTATATACAGCAATGATCGTTGCACAATGCAACTGCCCAAAAACCCCAAACAACAGATGGATAAAGTCACTTTAGATACACACTCGCAAATAGACAGGTATCAGTGTTAGGTAAATATGTAGATATCGTAGGAGACAATGGGAACACTGGCATGTCATATGCCAGACTCACCTCAAACTGGTGGTTCCTCAGCTCTCAAAAAACGAACTGCTGTCGGCTGACTCGTGCTAAGCGGTATGTAATGAAGTCGCTGTGCGGTCGATAGCTGGTTCCGAGTCTGTGTAAACTTCCGAGGAATAGCAGCATCTAGATCGGCATTCACCTCTATATCCACCTCCGTGTGAGTATATAGGAGGGATAGGAAATCCGATGATGTGCAGCGCAGTGGGTAAATCTGCAACAGCGGCAACTTAGAGGAGGGGGGTAGGGCAGTTGCAAAGAGGGACTGGAGGAACTCAGGAGCGGCAGCAAACCAGTGAGTCTGGAGAAATGACATCAGGAAAAAAGAGTACTGGATGCTCCGGTAAAATTTAACAAATGTATTGATACTTCTTTAAAACAACAAAATCATGGAGAAGCAAATAGACACGATTGCAGGCGCAGCACCAGGGCTTACGCGTTTCGGCTGTGAAGCCTTAATCATAGCATACAGGTGCTGGGCCTGACAGGTGCACTTAACACCTTAGGTTGATTCTCATTGGTTAAAAGAAAATTTAAAAGAAAAACAACCCGCCCGCTTGGAAGTGTCATAGACTGAATATAGTGTTAGAGAAGCAAATAACAATATCACAACTGGCATATATACAATGAATGATTGCAAAAAACCTTATATATGCAAAAAACAATTCAAATGATGTTTAAAGCATAAACTAAGATAAGATGATTTAAGGACAAAACACTGAATGTATATGAAATAGGGGAAAAATGAGACAAAGGTACTGATAATACAAGAGAGTGATATGCTATAAATATCCACAAAACTATAATGCTAAACAAATGTCAATACCTACTAAATCTGCGAATATGACTTGCAATAAAATAATCATCAAAAGAATCAGGACTGCTAGTGCGAGCATACACGAAATGTACATAATGATATATAATATGGAATGTATATTCGCAAAACGAAACAATAGATAAAGTTCAAAAAACTAACTAAATAGTGAACTAGATATATCATCTGTATCTAACCTGATATAGTGTGATGAAAAAAGAAGAAAAGAGGTATGAAAAAATGGCGAGCAAAAAGGCTATCTATAAGTGAGGCATTCAAACCCAGGGGAGATAACAAAGAACTGGAATTATTCCCAGTAATTTATTAAATCATACCTGGAGTTAAGTCCTTTAGGTATTCTGGTGTCAAGTTTAAACATCCAGAATGCCTCTCGTTTGGCCAGTAATTTGCTGAGGTTACCACCTCTACTAGGCAGGACAACTTTTTCAATGATGCACCATTTCAATGATCTAAGATTATTGCCATGTTTACCATAGAAATGGAGTACCAACGGAGTAGTGGCTTTTCCTATGTTAAAAGATGACAAATGTTCCCTAAATCTGGAGTTCATATCCCTAGAGGTGAGTCCTACATACTGCAGATGGCATTCGGTGCAAGAAATGAGATATATGACATTGCTAGCTGTACAATTGAGACAAGTTTTGATGTCAAATGTTTGGCCAGTAATATAAGACGTAAAATTATTGGTGACCTGAACAAAGTCACAGGGTTTACAACGTCTGCTACCACATTTAAACATCCCACAGTGTCTCAACCAAGAGCTTTGATTAGTCTCAATCTTTTTAAGTTCTGTAGGTGCTAGGATGCCCCCTAGTGTGTTACTTTTTCTATAGGAACATTTAAGCCCCTTCTCAACTGTAGTCACTAGTTTGTCATCTGCAGCCAGTAAGGCGAAGTGTTTTTTAACTATGCTGCATACTTTGTTGTACTCTGTGCTGAACTGTTTAACGAAGTACACTCCTTGGGACGATTTTGACCTGTCACACTTTGGTTTATCTTGTAAGAGTGTCTTCCTATCTATATGTTCAAGAGACCTTTTGGCCCTTGTCACATCGTGTGAAGGATACCCTCTTTCTCGAAGTCTTGCTGACAGAGAATCAGCTTCTTTGTCATAGGTAGCTCTGTCAGAACAATTTCTCTTTAATCTGGTAAATTGTCCCTTGGCAACAGCGAATCTCATATGTATGGGATGACTGCTGTTGCCATGCAACAGGGTATTCCCAGATATGGGTTTACGATACACACTCATGGAGACACCACTGTCCTGGGCACCTGTGAGAGTGAGATCCAAAAAGTTAATGTGCGTGTTGTGTACCTCATAGGTGAATTTTAGATTCAAATCGTTAGAATTCAGAAATTCCAGAAAGAGTGGCACATCTGACTGACTGCCTGACCATACCAAGAGGAGGTCATCGATGTACCTCCTGTAAAATTTGATGTCCTGTTTGAAGGGATTCCCATCTCCAAAGATGTGGCACAGCTCCCACCAACCTAGGTAGAGGTTGGCGTACGAGGGAGCAAACTTGGCTCCCATGGCTGTGCCACATCTCTGGAGATAGAAATCTCCCTCAAACCTGAAAAAATTGTGTGTAAGAAGGAACTCAATTACAGTGATGATAAAATTTTGGAACTCTGGGGAAAGGTCGCTGTGATTTTGGAGGAAGGAGGAAATTGCTTGCAGGCCTTGCGTATGAGGTATAGATGAATAAAGGGCTACTGCATCTATGGTTAGCCATGCGTATTCGTCCTTCCATTGAAACGTCTCCAGAATATTGATTATATGTTTTGTGTCACGAACATATGACACTAGGGATAGTACCATAGGTTGTAAAATCGAATCGACCCACTGTGAGAGGTGCTCCAAAAGGGAGTCGATCCCACTCACAATGGGTCTACCTTGTACTTGTGTAATGCTTTTGTGTACTTTTGGGAAATGATGGAAACAGGGGATCCTTGGAAATTGTACATCTAAATATTTAACAGTCTTATCATCCAGGAAACCCTGTTCCCTACCATCATCCAAAATGTGTTTCAATTGTGATTTAAAGATGTTAGTAGGATCCCTGTGGAGTTTTTCATAGTCGTCTGTATTATGAAGCTGACGTTTAGCCTCAGCAATATAATCACTCCTGTTCATTACGACTACTGCCCCGCCTTTATCGGCGGGGCGTATGACTATCTGATTGTTACCCCTAAGTTCAGCTAGGGCATTTTTCTGTTTAAGTGTAAGATTTTGTTTAACTTTCTTGGTTTCTTTTTGAAGCTTAATTAAGTCCATCTCAACTCTCTGTTGGTAAGTTTCTAAGATTTGGCCTCTACTCATAATAGGATAGAAATTGGATTTCTCCATGAGTGTGGTACCTCTGTTGCTGAAATCTGTATCTGTGCTAGACTCAGTTGCTAGGGTTTGAAGGGCAACTACGTCACACATTTCTGCAAAATCACTGATGTTATTAGTCATGGATGGTATAGATGTAGCTCGTTCAACTGACGCAGTATGTGTACTGAAAAAATGTTTTTTCAGGGTCAGGTTTCTTATGAGACGATTTACATCTATAAGTGTTTGAAAAAGATTAAAATTGCTCGTAGGTGAAAAGCCTAAGCCTAAAGCTAAAACAGAATGTTGTTGTGATGTCAAATTCACAGATGAAAGATTAATGACATTTGTAATCATTTGTATTTGCTCAGTGGTTTGTTCCCCCTGCGTGGGTATCTGGCTTGACCGACTTTGGTCGATCCTCCATTGTGTGTTTGATCTAGGGCCTGTGGAAAAACCTGTTCCAGATAATTGGAGGCTAGACTGGTACTTGGTGTAACTGTAGTAGGGGGAACGTTAGGCATATTTGTTGTGGTATATCGATTATTAGTGTATTCTTGTAAGTGTTGCTCTTTATGTCTCACTATGGGTACATTTTCAGGGGCTGGGGTATATGTCTGTTTGTTCTTGAGTATGCCTATAGGAATAGAGGGCATATTTTGAGCAATAGGAATATCGCTAGTCGTAGGAGGGGCAGCAGCAGACGTAGAGAGTTTATTACCCTCATCTGAGGAGCCATCGTTATCGCTACTTGAGAAAGAGACATTTCTGGAATTAGATCTATGTCTTCTACGTCCTCTGTTGCCCCTCCGTGTGCCTGAGGGGAATTGATTACGTCTGTACTCTCCCCTTTGCTTACGGTTCCAAATGTATACAGAGTCACTCTGATAATCAGAGCGATCTCTTAAAAATTTGGAGTGCTTATTTTCCATTATTAAGCTCTTGCCTCTTGCTACCATGCCCCTGAGAATAGAGTCAAATTTAGCAAACTGAGGGTCTGAAATACGTTTGTCCATTTCCACTTGTAAGTCCATGATCTCTTTTTTGATAGTGTCCAGTTGTTTAGATTTATAGCTCCTTAGCATCATCATCAGTCGGGAAGAGCATTCGGAAAGGACCTCATTCCAATCTTTTACGAATTCTTTGTCGCTGGTATCCACATCAAAGGAAGGAAATTTATAGACTCTCAGTCCTCTGGGTATCATACCTTCTTGCATATATTTATCGAAGGCCCATACATCCCATTGTACTTTGCACTCTTTTAGGAGTAAGGATTCCATTAATTCAAAAAGAGAACTGAGTGAAAGAACTTCCTTGCTGTCTGAAAAGATCTGTTCGTAATCAGACTGATGATTACTCCTGGCTGTTGCAGGCATTAGTGAGAAGAAATCTCTGTTTGTATTTGCTTGACTGGTATTAGACAGTTGGTTCTCCATGTTTATAAAGTAATAGAGTTTTCAAAAAGTCCCAAGTGTGAGGAAACTTCACCTGCTGTATCCTAAAGGTACCTCCAGTAGTACCTGAGAGAACACAATATAGGCAGAGGAAGATAACAGTCAGGTGAGTCACACTAACGTAGTATATACAGCAATGATCGTTGCACAATGCAACTGCCCAAAAACCCCAAACAACAGATGGATAAAGTCACTTTAGATACACACTCGCAAATAGACAGGTATCAGTGTTAGGTAAATATGTAGATATCGTAGGAGACAATGGGAACACTGGCATGTCATATGCCAGACTCACCTCAAACTGGTGGTTCCTCAGCTCTCAAAAAACGAACTGCTGTCGGCTGACTCATGCTAAGCGGTATGTAATGAAGTCGCTGTGCGGTTGATAGCTGGTTCCGAGTCTGTGTAAACTTCCGAGGAATAGCAGCATCTAGATCGGCATTCACCTCTATATCCACCTCCGTGTGAGTATATAGGAGGGATAGGAAATCCGATGATGTGCAGCGCAGTGGGTAAATCTGCAACAGCGGCAACTTAGAGGAGGGGGGTAGGGCAGTTGCAAAGAGGGACTGGAGGAACTCAGGAGCGGCAGCAAACCAGTGAGTCTGGAGAAATGAACATCAGGAAAAAAGAGTACTGGATGCTCCGGTAAAATTTAACAAATTTATTGATACTTCTTTAAAACAACAAAATCATGGAGAAGCAAATAGACACGATTGCAGGCGCAGCACCAGGGCTTACGCGTTTCGGCTGTGAAGCCTTAATCATAGCATACAGGTGCTGGGCCTGACAGGTGCACTTAACACCTTAGGTTGATTCTCATTGGTTAAAAGAAAATTTAAAAGAAAAACAACCCGCCCGCTTGGAAGTGTCATAGACTGAATATAGTGTTAGAGAAGCAAATAACAATATCACAACTGGCATATATACAATGAATGATTGCAAAAAACCTTATATATGCAAAAAACAATTCAAATGATGTTTAAAGCATAAACTAAGATAAGATGATTTAAGGACAAAACACTGAATGTATATGAAATAGGGGAAAAATGAGACAAAGGTACTGATAATACAAGAGAGTGATATGCTATAAATATGCACAAAACTATAATGCTAAACAAATGTCAATACCTACTAAATCTGCGAATATGACTTGCAATAAAATAATCATCAAAAGAATCAGGACTGCTAGTGCGAGCATACACGAAATGTACATAATGATATATAATATGGAATGTATATTCGCAAAACGAAACAATAGATAAAGTTCAAAAAACTAACTAAATAGTGAACTAGATATATCATCTGTATCTAACCTGATATAGTGTGATGAAAAAAGAAGAAAAGAGGTATGAAAAAATGGCGAGCAAAAAGGCTATCTATAAGTGAGGCATTCAAACCCAGGGGAGATAACAAAGAACTGGAATTATTCCCAGTAATTTATTAAATCATACCTGGAGTTAAGTCCTTTAGGTATTCTGGTGTCAAGTTTAAACATCCAGAATGCCTCTCGTTTGGCCAGTAATTTGCTGAGGTTACCACCTCTACTAGGCAGGACAACTTTTTCAATGATGCACCATTTCAATGATCTAAGATTATTGCCATGTTTACCATAGAAATGGAGTACCAACGGAGTAGTGGCTTTTCCTATGTTAAAAGATGACAAATGTTCCCTAAATCTGGAGTTCATATCCCTAGAGGTGAGTCCTACATACTGCAGATGGCATTCGGTGCAAGAAATGAGATATATGACATTGCTAGCTGTACAATTGAGACAAGTTTTGATGTCAAATGTTTGGCCAGTAATATAAGACGTAAAATTATTGGTGACCTGAACAAAGTCACAGGGTTTACAACGTCTGCTACCACATTTAAACATCCCACAGTGTCTCAACCAAGAGCTTTGATTAGTCTCAATCTTTTTAAGTTCTGTAGGTGCTAGGATGCCCCCTAGTGTGTTACTTTTTCTATAGGAACATTTAAGCCCCTTCTCAACTGTAGTCACTAGTTTGTCATCTGCAGCCAGTAAGGCGAAGTGTTTTTTAACTATGCTGCATACTTTGTTGTACTCTGTGCTGAACTGTGTAACGAAGTACACTCCTTGGGACGATTTTGACCTGTCACACTTTGGTTTATCTTGTAAGAGTGTCTTCCTATCTATATGTTCAAGAGACCTTTTGGCCCTTGTCACATCGTGTGAAGGATACCCTCTTTCTCGAAGTCTTGCTGACAGAGAATCAGCTTCTTTGTCATAGGTAGCTCTGTCAGAACAATTTCTCTTTAATCTGGTAAATTGTCCCTTGGCAACAGTGAATCTCATATGTATGGGATGACTGCTGTTGCCATGCAACAGGGTATTCCCAGATATGGGTTTACGATACACACTCATGGAGACACCACTGTCCTGGGCACCTGTGAGAGTGAGATCCAAAAAGTTAATGTGTGTGTTGTGTACCTCATAGGTGAATTTTAGATTCAAATCGTTAGAACTCAGAAATTCCAAAAAGAGTGGCACATCTGACTGACTGCCTGACCATACCAAGAGGAGGTCATCGATGTACCTCCTGTAAAATTTGATGTCCTGTTTGAAGGGATTCCCATCTCCAAAGATGTGGCACAGCTCCCACCAACCTAGGTAGAGGTTGGCGTACGAGGGAGCAAACTTGGCTCCCATGGCTGTGCCACATCTCTGGAGATAGAAATCTCCCTCAAACCTGAAAAAATTGTGTGTAAGAAGGAACTCAATTACAGTGATGATAAAATTTTGGAACTCTGGGGAAAGGTCGCTGTGATTTTGGAGGAAGGAGGAAATTGCTTGCAGGCCTTGCGTATGAGGTATAGATGAATAAAGGGCTACTGCATCTATGGTTAACCATGCGTATTCGTCCTTCCATTGAAACGTCTCCAGAATATTGATTATATGTTTTGTGTCACGAACATATGACACTAGGGATAGTATCATAGGTTGTAAAATCGAATCGACCCACTGTGTGGATATTTATAGCATATCACTCTCTTGTATTATCAGTACCTTTGTCTAATTTTTCCCCTATTTCATATACATTCAGTGTTTTGTCCTTAAATCATCTTATCTTAGTTTATGCTTTAAACATCATTTGAATTGTTTTTTGCAATCATTCATTGTATATATGCCAGTTGTGATATTGTTATTTGCTTCTCTAACACTATATTCAGTCTATGACACTTCCAAGCGGGCGGGTTGTTTTTCTTTTAAATTTTCTTTTAACCAATGAGAATCAACCTAAGGTGTTAAGTGCACCTGTCAGGCCCAGCACCTGTATGCTATGATTAAGGCTTCACAGCCGAAACGCGTAAGCCCTGGTGCTGCGCCTGCAATCGTGTCTATTTGCTTCTCCATGATTTTGTTGTTTTAAAGAAGTATCAATAAATTTGTTAAATTTTACCGGAGCATCCAGTACTCTTTTTTTCCTGATGTTCATTTCTCCAGACTCACTGGTTTGCTGCCGCTCCTGAGTTCCTCCAGTCCCTCTTTGCAACTGCCCTACCCCCCTCCTCTAAGTTGCCGCTGTTGCAGATTTACCCGCTGTGCTGCACATCATCGGATTTCCTATCCCTCCTATATACTCACACGGAGGTGGATATAGAGGTGAATGCCGATCTAGATGCTGCTATTCCTCGGAAGTTTACACAGACTCGGAACCAGCTATCGACCGCACAGTGACTTCATTACATACCGCTTAGCACGAGTCAGCCGACAGCAGTTCGTTTTTTGAGAGCTGAGGAACCACCAGTTTGAGGTGAGTCTGGCATATGACATGCCAGTGTTCCCATTGTCTCCTACGATATCTACATATTTACCTAACACTGATACCTGTCTATTTGCGAGTGTGTATCTAAAGTGACTTTATCCATCTGTTGTTTGGGGTTTTTGGGCAGTTGCATTGTGCAACGATCATTGCTGTATATACTACGTTAGTGTGACTCACCTGACTGTTATCTTCCTCTGCCTATATTGTGTTCTCTCAGGTACTACTGGAGGTACCTTTAGGATACAGCAGGTGAAGTTTCCTCACACTTGGGACTTTTTGAAAACTCTATTACTTTATAAACATGGAGAACCAACTGTCTAATACCAGTCAAGCAAATACAAACAGAGATTTCTTCTCACTAATGCCTGCAACAGCCAGGAGTAATCATCAGTCTGATTACGAACAGATCTTTTCAGACAGCAAGGAAGTTCTTTCACTCAGTTCTCTTTTTGAATTAATGGAATCCTTACTCCTAAAAGAGTGCAAAGTACAATGGGATGTATGGGCCTTCGATAAATATATGCAAGAAGGTATGATACCCAGAGGACTGAGAGTCTATAAATTTCCTTCCTTTGATGTGGATACCAGCGACAAAGAATTCGTAAAAGATTGGAATGAGGTCCTTTCCGAATGCTCTTCCCGACTGATGATGATGCTAAGGAGCTATAAATCTAAACAACTGGACACTATCAAAAAAGAGATCATGGACTTACAAGTGGAAATGGACAAACGTATTTCAGACCCTCAGTTTGCTAAATTTGACTCTATTCTCAGGGGCATGGTAGCAAGAGGCAAGAGCTTAATAATGGAAAATAAGCACTCCAAATTTTTAAGAGATCGCTCTGATTATCAGAGTGACTCTGTATACATTTGGAACCGTAAGCAAAGGGGAGAGTACAGACGTAATCAATTCCCCTCAGGCACACGGAGGGGCAACAGAGGACGTAGAAGACATAGATCTAATTCCAGAAATGTCTCTTTCTCAAGTAGCGATAACGATGGCTCCTCAGATGAGGGTAATAAACTCTCTACGTCTGCTGCTGCCCCTCCTACGACTAGCGATATTCCTATTGCTCAAAATATGCCCTCTATTCCTATAGGCATACTCAAGAACAAACAGACATATACCCCAGCCCCTGAAAATGTACCCATAGTGAGACATAAAGAGCAACACTTACAAGAATACACTAATAATCGATATACCACAACAAATATGCCTAACGTTCCCCCTACTACAGTTACACCAAGTACCAGTCTAGCCTCCAATGATCTGGAACAGGTTTTTCCACAGGCCCTAGATCAAACACACAATGGAGGATCGACCAAAGTCGGTCAAGCCAGATACCCACGCAGGGGGAACAAACCACTGAGCAAATACAAATGATTACAAATGTCATTAATCTTTCA
The DNA here is from genome assembly GCF_027579735.1 of Bombina bombina. Taxonomy (NCBI): domain Eukaryota; kingdom Metazoa; phylum Chordata; class Amphibia; order Anura; family Bombinatoridae; genus Bombina; species Bombina bombina. Next base: position 1,417,073,020 of record NC_069500.1, read on the forward strand.
TCTGTGAATTTGACATCACAACAACATTCTGTTTTAGCTTTAGGCTTAGGCTTTTCACCTACGAGCAATTTTAATCTTTTTCAAACACTTATAGATGTAAATCGTCTCATAAGAAACCTGACCCTGAAAAAACATTTTTTCAGTACACATACTGCGTCAGTTGAACGAGCTACATCTATACCATCCATGACTAATAACATCAGTGATTTTGCAGAAATGTGTGACGTAGTTGCCCTTCAAACCCTAGCAACTGAGTCTAGCACAGATACAGATTTCAGCAACAGAGGTACCACACTCATGGAGAAATCCAATTTCTATCCTATTATGAGTAGAGGCCAAATCTTAGAAACTTACCAACAGAGAGTTGAGATGGACTTAATTAAGCTTCAAAAAGAAACCAAGAAAGTTAAACAAAATCTTACACTTAAACAGAAAAATGCCCTAGCTGAACTTAGGGGTAACAATCAGATAGTCATACGCCCCGCCGATAAAGGCGGGGCAGTAGTCGTAATGAACAGGAGTGATTATATTGCTGAGGCTAAACGTCAGCTTCATAATACAGACGACTATGAAAAACTCCACAGGGATCCTACTAACATCTTTAAATCACAATTGAAACACATTTTGGATGATGGTAGGGAACAGGGTTTCCTGGATGATAAGACTGTTAAATATTTAGATGTACAATTTCCAAGGATCCCCTGTTTCCATCATTTCCCAAAAGTACACAAAAGCATTACACAAGTACAAGGTAGACCCATTGTGAGTGGGATCGACTCCCTTTTGGAGCACCTCTCACAGTGGGTCGATTCGATTTTACAACCTATGGTACTATCCCTAGTGTCATATGTTCGTGACACAAAACATATAATCAATATTCTGGAGACGTTTCAATGGAAGGACGAATACGCATGGTTAACCATAGATGCAGTAGCCCTTTATTCATCTATACCTCATACGCAAGGCCTGCAAGCAATTTCCTCCTTCCTCCAAAATCACAGCGACCTTTCCCCAGAGTTCCAAAATTTTATCATCACTGTAATTGAGTTCCTTCTTACACACAATTTTTTCAGGTTTGAGGGAGATTTCTATCTCCAGAGATGTGGCACAGCCATGGGAGCCAAGTTTGCTCCCTCGTACGCCAACCTCTACCTAGGTTGGTGGGAGCTGTGCCACATCTTTGGAGATGGGAATCCCTTCAAACAGGACATCAAATTTTACAGGAGGTACATCGATGACCTCCTCTTGGTATGGTCAGGCAGTCAGTCAGATGTGCCACTCTTTTTGGAATTTCTGAATTCTAACGATTTGAATCTAAAATTCACCTATGAGGTACACAACACGCACATTAACTTTTTGGATCTCACTCTCACAGGTGCCCAGGACAGTGGTGTCTCCATGAGTGTGTATCGTAAACCCATATCTGGGAATACCCTGTTGCATGGCAACAGCAGTCATCCCATACATATGAGATTCGCTGTTGCCAAGGGACAATTTACCAGATTAAAGAGAAATTGTTCTGACAGAGCTACCTATGACAAAGAAGCTGATTCTCTGTCAGCAAGACTTCGAGAAAGAGGGTATCCTTCACACGATGTGACAAGGGCCAAAAGGTCTCTTGAACATATAGATAGGAAGACACTCTTACAAGATAAACCAAAGTGTGACAGGTCAAAATCGTCCCAAGGAGTGTACTTCGTTACACAGTTCAGCACAGAGTACAACAAAGTATGCAGCATAGTTAAAAAACACTTCGCCTTACTGGCTGCAGATGACAAACTAGTGACTACAGTTGAGAAGGGGCTTAAATGTTCCTATAGAAAAAGTAACACACTAGGGGGCATCCTAGCACCTACAGAACTTAAAAAGATTGAGACTAATCAAAGCTCTTGGTTGAGACACTGTGGGATGTTTAAATGTGGTAGCAGACGTTGTAAACCCTGTGACTTTGTTCAGGTCACCAATAATTTTACGTCTTATATTACTGGCCAAACATTTGACATCAAAACTTGTCTCAATTGTACAGCTAGCAATGTCATATATCTCATTTCTTGCACCGAATGCCATCTGCAGTATGTAGGACTCACCTCTAGGGATATGAACTCCAGATTTAGGGAACATTTGTCATCTTTTAACATAGGAAAAGCCACTACTCCGTTGGTACTCCATTTCTATGGTAAACATGGCAATAATCTTAGATCATTGAAATGGTGCATCATTGAAAAAGTTGTCCTGCCTAGTAGAGGTGGTAACCTCAGCAAATTACTGGCCAAACGAGAGGCATTCTGGATGTTTAAACTTGACACCAGAATACCTAAAGGACTTAACTCCAGGTATGATTTAATAAATTACTGGGAATAATTCCAGTTCTTTGTTATCTCCCCTGGGTTTGAATGCCTCACTTATAGATAGCCTTTTTGCTCGCCATTTTTTCATTCCTCTTTTCTTCTTTTTTCATCACACTATATCAGGTTAGATACAGATGATATATCTAGTTCACTATTTAGTTAGTTTTTTGAACTTTATCTATTGTTTCGTTTTGCGAATATACATTCCATATTATATATCATTATGTACATTTCGTGTATGCTCGCACTAGCAGTCCTGATTCTTTTGATGATTATTTTATTGCAAGTCATATTCGCAGATTTAGTAGGTATTGACATTTGTTTAGCATTATAGTTTTGTGGATATTTATAGCATATCACTCTCTTGTATTATCAGTACCTTTGTCTCATTTTTCCCCTATTTCATATACATTCAGTGTTTTGTCCTTAAATCATCTTATCTTAGTTTATGCTTTAAACATCATTTGAATTGTTTTTTGCATATATAAGGTTTTTTGCAATCATTCATTGTATATATGCCAGTTGTGATATTGTTATTTGCTTCTCTAACACTATATTCAGTCTATGACACTTCCAAGCGGGCGGGTTGTTTTTCTTTTAAATTTTCTTTTAACCAATGAGAATCAACCTAAGGTGTTAAGTGCACCTGTCAGGCCCAGCACCTGTATGCTATGATTAAGGCTTCACAGCCGAAACGCGTAAGCCCTGGTGCTGCGCCTGCAATCGTGTCTATTTGCTTCTCCATGATTTTGTTGTTTTAAAGAAGTATCAATAAATTTGTTAAATTTTACCGGAGCATCCAGTACTCTTTTTTTCCTCATATGCATACTAACACATAAATATATATGTATATGCTTATATACCGTACATTTATATTTATGTATTAATATGTGCATATGCATACTAACACATAAATATATATGTATATGCTTATATACCGTACATTTATATTTATGTATTATTATGTGCATACACATACTCACACATAAATATATATGTATATGCTTATATACCGTACATTTATATTTATGTATTAATATGTGTATATACACACTCACACATAAATATATATGTATATGCTTATATACTGTACATTTATATTTATGTATTATTATGTGCATACGCATACTCACACATAAATATATATGTATATGCTTATATACCGTACATTTATATTTATGTATTATTATGTGCGTACATTTATATTTATGTATTATTATGTGCATATGCATACTCACACATAAATATATATGTATATGCTTATATACCGTACATTTATATTTATGTATTATTATGTGCATATGCATACTCACACATAAATATATGTATATGCTTATATACCGTACATTTATATTTATGTAATATGTGCATATGCATACTCACACATAAATATAAATGTATATGTGCTTATATACCGTACATTTATATTTATGTATTAATATGTGCATACACATACTCACACATAAATATATATGTATATGCTTATATACTGTACATTTATATTTATGTATTAATATGTGCATATGCATACTCACACATAAATATATATGTATATGCTTATATACCGTACATTTATATTTATGTATTAATATGTGCATACACATACTCACACATAAATATATATGTATATGCTTATATACCGTACATTTATATTTATGTATTAATATGTGCATACACATACTCACACATAAATATATATGTATATGCTTATATACCGTACATTTATATTTATGTATTAATATGTGCATATGCATACTCACACTTAAATATATATGTATATGCTTATATACCGTACATTTATATTTATGTATTAATATGTGCATACGCATACTCACACATAAATATATATGTATATGCTTATATACCGTACATTTATATTTATGTATTATTATGTGCATACGCATACTCACACTTAAATATATATGTATATGCTTATATACTGTACATTTATATTTATGTATTAATATGTGCATATGCATACTAACACATAATATATATGTATATGCTTATATACTGTACATTTATATTTATGTATTAATATGTGCATACACATACTCACACATAAATATATATGTATATGCTTATATACCGTACATTTATATTTATGTATTAATATGTGCATATGCATACTAACACATAAATATATATGTATATGCTTATATACTGTACATTTATATTGATGTATTATTATGTGCGTACATTTATATTTATGTATTATTATGTGCATACACATACTCACACATCAATATATATGTATATGCTTATATACCGTACATTTATATTTATGTATTAATATGTGCGTACGCATACTCACACATAAATATATATGTATATGCTTATATACCGTACATTTATATTTATGTATTAATATGTGCGTACGCATACTCACACATAAATATATATGTATATGCTTATATACCGTACATTTATATTTATGTATTAATATGTGCATATGCATACTCACACATAAATATATATGTATATGCTTATATACCGTACATTTATATTTATGTATTAATATGTGCATATGCATACTCACACATAAATATATATGTATATGCTTATATACTGTACATTTATATTTATGTATTAATATGTGCGTACGCATACTCACACATAAATATATATGTATATGCTTATATACTGTACATTTATATTTATGTATTAATATGTGCATTCACATACTCCCACATAAATATATATGTATATGCTTATATACCGTACATTTATATTTATGTATTAATATGTGTATATGCATACTAACACATAAATATATATGTATATGCTTATATACCGTACATTTATATTTATGTATTAATATGTGCATATGCATACTAACACATAATATATATGTATATGCTTATATACCGTACATTTATATTTATGTATTAATATGTGCATATCCATACTCACACATAAATATATATGTATAAATAAAGTCTATGAGCCCAGCTGTTTGCAGTTCACCTACATAAGAGCTGGCTGCAACAGTACAACTCTCGGCAGGGCTCTCTACCCATTTGATACCTATAAATATTACCTTGTATACCGCCTATGTTTATAGCGCTGTGGAATCTGTTGGCGTTCTACAAATAACTGATAATATTAAATAATAATAATAATAATAATATTAATAACATACATATTTATATTTGCTGCCCATCGCTACGTTACTTACCACCTTCACTGCGCTAGTTGAAGTGCGCTATATTGAGCACATAGCTTCCTAGCAATGTGAATGTGAGGTCGCATTCGCATTGCGCTGCACTTCAAATACCAGCGCACAATTTCGTGTGTGCTGGTATTACAAGTGGAGTGCAAATATCGCACTTGCTTAACTCATAATCTGGCCCAATATGTATTACATTGTTGCAAGCACTGCTGCAATATAGTGTTGAAAATATGTTTGCACTTCATATAGGGTATTATAGATCATGTATGCTGTAAATTCTTGGTTCCTAAATGTGTTCTTTTCTTTTCTTGTTCACTGCTTGCTTCAGATCAGGGCTATGCTTGCTTCAGATCAGTGCTGTGCTCTCTTCAGATCAGGGCTATGCTTGCTTCAGATAAGTAATATGCTTGCTTCAGATCAGTGCTGTGCTCTCTTCAGATCAGGGCTATGCTTGCTTCAGATAAGTAATATGCTTGCTTCAGATCAGTGCTGTGCTCTCTTCAGATCATGGCTATGCTTGCTTCAGATCAGTACTATGCTTGCTTCAGATCAGTACTATGCTTGCTTCAGATCAGGGCTATGCTTACTTCAGATCAGTAATATGCTTGCTTCAGATCAGTGCTGTGCTCTCTTCAGATCATGGCTATGCTTGCTTCAGATCAGTACTATGCTTGCTTCAGATCAGTGCTATGCTTGCTTCAGATCAGGGCTATGCTTGCTTCAGATCAGTGCTGTGCTCTCTTCAGATCAGGGCTATGCTTGCTTCAGATCAGTAATATGCTTGCTTCAGATCAGTGCTGTGCTCTCTTCAGATCATGGCTATGCTTGCTTCAGATCAGTACTATGCTTGCTTCAGATCAGTGCTATGCTTGCTTCAGATCAGGACTATGCTTACTTCAGATCAGTACTATGCTTACTTCAGATCAGTGCTATGCTTGCTTCAGATCAGTACGATGCTTGCTTCAGATCAGTACTATGCTTGCTTCAGATCAGTGCTATGCTTGCTTCAGATCAGTGCTATGCTTGCTTCAGATCAGTAGTATGCTTACTTCAGATCAGTGCTATGCTTGCTTCAGATCAGTGCTATGCTTGCTTCAGGGCTATGCTTGCTTCAAATCAGTACTATGCTTGCTTCAGATCAGAGCTATGTTTGCTTCAGATGAATGCTGTGCTTGCTTCAGATCAGGGCTATGCTTGCTTCAGATCAGTACTATGCTTGCCTCAGATCAGTGCTATGCTTGCTTCAGATCAGTACTATGCTTACTTCAGATCAGTACTATGCTTACTTCAGATCGGTACTATGCTTGCGTCAGATCAGTACTATGCTTGCGTCAGATCAGTACTTTGCTTCAGATCAGGGCTATACTTGCTTCAGATCAGTACTATGCTTACTTCAGATCGGTACTATGCTTGCGTCAGATCAGTACTATGCTTGCGTCAGATCAGTACTTTGCTTCAGATCAGGGCTATACTTGCTTCAGATCAGTACTATGCTTGCTTCAGATCAGTACTATGCTTGCGTCAGATCAGTACTTTGCTTCAGATCAGGGCTATGCTTGCTTCAGATCAGTACTATGCTTGCTTCAGATAAGGGCTATGGTTGCTTCAGATCAGGGCTATGCTTGCTTCAGATCAGGGCTATGCTTACTTCAGATCAGTACTTTGCTTCAGATCAGTACTATGCTTGCTTCAGATCAGTAGTATGCTTACTTCAGATCAGGGCTATGCTTGCTTCAGATCAGTGCTATGCTTGCTTTAGATCAGTGTTATGCTTGCTTTAGATCAGTACTATGCTTGTTCAGATCAGTGCTATGTTTGCTTAAGATCAGTACTATGCTTGCTTTAGATCAGTACTATGCTTGCTTCAGATCAGTGCTATGCTTGCTTAAGATCAGTACTATGCTTGCTTCAGATCAGGGCTATGCTTGCTTCAGATCAGGGCTATGCTTGCTTCAGATCATTTCTATGCTTGCTTCAGATCATTTCTATGCTTGCTTCAGATCAGGGCTATGCTTGCTTAAGATCAGTACTATGCTTGCTTCAGATCAGGGCTATGCTTGCTTCAGATCAGGGCTATGCTTGCTTCAGATCAGAACTATTGAATTACTAAGTCACTTATGACCAGGTTATTAAATAGACTGTGTGCACGTACAGGAATGTTTGGCTGACTCAATATGAACATAACAAGCGGATCTATATAATAATTATAAGAGCACTGATATCATTTCCTGGTTTCTGCTCTGCCGAAATCTAGATAATAAACATCTGTGAAATAGACTGTGCTGGCTGTAATAAGAATACATGATGAGTATATAGAGAAGACCAGTATCATGGCTGTCTGGTATAAATATGTTTTTTTACTGTAGACATAAAGATTAGATAAGATAGATAGATAGATAGATAGATAGATAGACAGATGGACAAACAGACAGACAGATGTTAAAGACAGACAGACAAATAGATTTATGTGTACATTAATATAACCATAACTATACAGCCACTTACCCATCTAAGTTGCACAAAGCCTCTTTTCTGTAGATTCAGACTGTAGACTTCTGGGGCGCGATCCGATATACGGCATAGGTTTTGGCGCAAGCGTGGAAACCTGCTTCGCCCGTAATTTCACCTCGCACTTCGGGGTATTACATATATGGCGCCGGCATTTCCTAAGTGCCATAAGTCTGATAAACTAGCGATGTCCAGAAATTAGCGTAAATACAAATTTCTGGAGTCACCAGTGACTTACGGCACTTTAGAAACTGCCGGCGCCTAAGAAAAGTAACAAAAAATTTTAATCTCCCTTAACTGTCTAAACTGCCTCCCAAAAATAAGCCCGACACGTATACCCCTATATCCGCAATCCCCCCTCTCACTCCTAATAATAAATGTATTAACCCCTAGACCGACAACCCCCCACAACGCAATAAGCCTAATTATTAACCCCTAAACTGCCATAGCCCACACCGCAAGTAATAACTAAATTATTAACCCCTAAACCGCCATAGCCCACATAGCTTATTAAATCTATTAACCCCTAATCTGCTGCCGCCGCCGCCAACATCGCCACCACTATAATAAAGTTATTAACCCATAAACATAACCCTAACCCCCCCTAACTTAATTATTATTTAAATAAATCTAAATAATATTACTATTATTAACTAAAGTATTCCTATTTAAATCTAAATACTTACCTATAAAATAAACCCTAAGATAGCTACAATATAACTAATAGTTACATTGTAGCTATTTTAGGATTTATTTTTATTTTACAGGCAACTTTGTATTTATTTTAACTAGGTACAATAGCTATTAAATAGTTAATAACTATTTAATAGCTACCTAGTTAAAATAATTACAAATTTACCTGTAAAATAAACCCTAACCTAAGTTACAATTACACCTAACACTACACTATCATTAAATTAATTAAATAAATTAACTACAATTAGCTAAAAATAAATACAATAAGGTACAAAAAAAACACACTAACTTACAGAAAATAAAAAAAATTACAAGAAGTTTAAACTAATTACACCTAATCTAAGCCCCCTACTAAAATAAAAAAGCCCCCCAAAATAATAAAATGCTCTACCCTATACTAAATTACAAATAGCCCTTAAAAGGGCTTTTTGCGGGGCATTGCCCCAAAGTAATCAGCTCTTTTACCTGTAAAAAAAGAAATACACACCCCCAACATTACAACCCACCACCCACACCCAACCTTACTCTAAAACCCACCCAATCCCCCCTTAAAAAAACATAACACTACCCCATTGAAGATTACCCTACCTTGAGCCGTCTTCACCCAGCCGGGCACAAGTGGTCATCCAATCCGGGCAGAAGTCTTCATCCGATCAGGGCAGAAGAGGACATCCGGACCGGCAGAAGTCTTCATCCTATCCGGGCAGAAGAAAACATCCGGACCGGCAGAAGTCTTCATCCTATCCAGGCAGAAGAGGACATCCGGACCGGCAGAAGTCTTCATCCAAGTGGCATCTTCTATCTTCTTCCTTCCGACGAGGAGCGGCTCCATCTTGAAGATATCCGACGTTGAGCATCCTTCCAGCACGACGACTACTCGACGAATGACGGTTCCTTTAAATGACGTCATCCAAGATGGCGTCCCTCGAATTCCGATTGGCTGATAGGATTCTATTAGCCAATCGGAATTAAGGTAGGAAAAATACGATTGGCTGATTTAATTAGCCAATCAGATTGGATTCTCTCAGCCAATCGTACTTAAGGTAGGAATAATTTAGTTCACAATAGTAATATTTATTTAGATTTATTAAAATAATATTTAAGTTAGGGGGGTGTTAGAGTTAGGGTTAGACTTAGGTTTAGGGGTTAATAACTTTATTATAGTGGCAGCGACGTTGGCGGCGGCAGAGTAGGGGTTAATAGATTTAATAGGCTATGTGGGCTATGGCGGTTTAGGGGTTAATGCTAGAATAGGCTAATTGCAGGGTTAATAGAGTTTATTAGTTATTTTGTTGGGGGATTGCGGTTGACAGGTAGATAGACATTGCGCATGTGTTAGGTGTTAGTTTATTTTTGAAGGCATTTTAGGGAGTTATATCTATGCATTGGCTGTTAGAGACTGGACACTGTGACTGTGAAAATACCTTGTGTGTGTAGGATTAGCCCACGTGGCTGTACAGAGGTCATATCTATGCATTGGCTGTGAGAGATTGGAACAGGGGCACTTTAATTCATTAAAAAAACAGGGGCACTTTAATTCATCAAAAAAACAGGGGCACTTTAATTCATCAAAATTTACATTTCACTCCTGTTGTGAAGAAATAATTACCTTTTAAACTTGACAGCAGCTCCAGCTTCCTCCGGTCGTCGCAAGCCATTTCTGACGTCAGAAATGATGGATAGATCATCCTCCAATCACGGCTTCCCCTCCGGGGGAATCAGTGTGTGATTCAATGCAGTGATTGGAGGAAGCCGGATTCCTCATTTTAGACCCAGGAAGAGGCTTTGCAACGGGTGGAGGAAGCTGGAGCGGCTGTCAAGTTTAAAAGGTAAGTTTTTTTTCTCAACAGGAGTGAAATGTAAATTTTGATGAATTAAAGTGCCCCTGTTTTTAATATTTTTTTTTTAAAAAACCGGGCACTTTAGCATCAAAATTGACATTCACTTTAAAGAGTAAGCCTAGGTGAGCTCAGGAACATCTGGCAGTAGTGTTTGCAACAATGTTTATAGCAATGATATACATAGTAGCAACCTATGCTGCCCCAGGGTGTCTGTAGCATTCTATTCTGCAGCAGTGGCTAAGGACATGTGCACGCTCAATAGCTCACCTACCATTACTCTTTAAAAAAGGATACCAAGAGAACTAAAATTGTTGATAGAAAGTTTTTTAAATGCTCTCAAATGCATTTAAGTTTAATTTTAAATGTACTGACCCTTGTGCGACAGCTCACTCTTCTTACTCTGGCCCTGCTCTTCCCTAATTAGTGTCTGTCTAATCCTGGTGTGTTGTGCTGACCAGAGGGAGAAAGGAAAATATTATTACAGGCACAGACTCCAGACCCAGTCTGCTCAGTATAACAGCAATGGCTGTGTCACATTACTAAAGCTCAGACACTGCACTAATGCAGCCTCTGCACAGTATAACAAAGCACTGGATGTGTCACATTACTAAAGCGCGGACACTGCACTAATGCAGCCTCTGCACAGTATAACGGCACTGGCTGTGTCACATTACTAAAGCTCAGGCACTGCACTAATGCAGCCTCTGCACAGTATAAAAGAGCACTGGTGGTGTCACATTACTAAGGCTCAGACACTGCACTAATGCAGCCTCTGCACAGTATAACAGAGCACTGGCTATGTCACATTACTAAAGCTTACTCACTGCACTAATGCAGCCTCTGCACAGTATAACAGAGCAATGGCTGTGTCACATTACTAAAGCACAGACACTGCACTAATGCAGCCTCTGCACAGTATAACAGCACTGGCTGTCACATTACTAAAGCTCAGGTACTGCACTAATGCAGCCTCTGCACAGTATAACAGCAGTGGATGTGTCACATTACTAAAGCTCAGACTCTGCACTAATGCAGCCTCTGCACAGTATAACAGCACTGGGTGTGTCACATTACTAAAGCTCAGGCACTGCACTAATGCAGTTTCTGCACAGTATAACACAGCACTGGATGTGTCACATTACTAATGCTCAGCCACTGCACTAATGAAGCCTCTGCACAGTATAACAAAGCACTGGATGTGTCACATTACTAAAGTGCAGACACTGCACTAATGCAGACTCTGCACAGTATAACAGAGCACTGGATGTGTCACATTACTAAAGCGCAGACACTGCACTAATGCAGCCTCTGCACAGTATAACAGAGCACTGGATGTGTCACATTACTAAAGTGCAGACACTGCACTAATGCATCCTCTGCACAGTATAACAGAGCACTGGCGGTGTCACATTACTAAAGCTCAGACACTGCACTAATGCAGCCTCTGCACAGTATAACAAAGCACTGGATGTGTCACATTACTAAAGCGCAGACACTGCACTAATGCAGTCTCTGCACAGTATAACGGCACTGGCTGTGTCACATTACTAAAGCTTGCGCACTGCACTAATGCAGCCTCTGCACAGTATAACAGAGTAATGGCTGTGTCACATTACTAAAGCACAGACACTGCACTAATGCAGCCTCTGCACAGTATAACAGCACTGGCTGTGTCACATTACTAAAGCACAGACACTGCACTAATGCAGCCTCTGCACAGTATAACAGAGCACTGGCGGTGTCACATTACTAAAGCTCAGACACTGCACTAATGCAGCCTCTGCACAGTATAACAAAGCACTGGATGTGTCACATTACTAAAGCGCAGACACTGCACTAATGCAGTTTCTGCACAGTATAACGGCACTGGCTGTGTCACATTACTAAAGCTCAGGCACTGCACTAATGCAGCCTCTGCACAGTATAAAAGAGCACTGGCTGTGTCACATTACTAAGGCTCAGGCACTGCACTAATGCAGCCTCTGCACAGTATATCAGAGCACTGGCTATGTCACATTACTAAAGCTTACTCACTGCACTAATGCAGCCTCTGCACAGTATAACAGAGCAATGGTTGTGTCACATTACTAAAGCGCAGATACTGCACTAATGCAGCCTCTGCACAGTATAACAGCACTGGCTGTGTCACATTACTAAAGCACAGACACTGCACTAATGCAGCCTCTGCACAGTATAACAGAGCACTGGTGGTGTCACATTACTAAAGCTCAGGCACAAACTCCAGACCCAGTATGCACAGTATAACAGCACTGGCTGTGTCACATTACTAAAGCACAGACACTGCACTAATGCAGCCTCTGCACAGTATAACAGCACTGGCTGTCACATTACTAAAGCTCAGGCACTGCACTAATGCAGCCTCTGCACAGTATAACAGCACTGGCTGTGTCACATTACTAAAGCTCAGACTCTGCACTAATGCAGCCCAGTGGCGGCTGGTGACTTTTGAAGATGGGGGAGCACTAGCCCCGCCCCTCAGATGGCTCCGCCCACTTTATATATATATATACTGGGTACAAGAGTCCTGTCACTGGGGCAGCTGCAGTATAAGTATAAGTATATATATATATATATATATATATATATATATATATATATATATATATATATATATAATGAAGGAAGGCACTCACTGGTCTTTTAATCAAAAGTTTATTAAATCAAGCGTGACGTTTCGGGGACACACTCCCCTTCCTCAAACAAACACAAACCAACAACAACTGAAAATATATAGCCAAACAAACCCCTCCCCCAGTGAAATTGCGCCAAAATGGTTACCATAGTGATCCTCAACAATAGATAATTCCTTAGTGAATTCATATATATGTTACAAGTGTTATCAGATGCTCATTATAGAGACAGTGCAAAATAAATGATCATATCACAAACATATAGTAGATATCAAAGAGAGCATATACCAAATATGCTCATATACGTGACATAATAAAATGTGTTATAAGTGCACAATAAATGTTACAAATACTAATGTGTCCCCTAACACATATTCCTAATGAATGTGTAATGTGAGATATACACTTTATACATAGTGCACTAGTGGTCATTTTATATAATATAGCCTGCCTAAATGACACAGATCAAATTATGTGCTAAATAAGAAGCAGCCATCTTAGCGGCAAAACATGATTCAAAAGGGACAGCACACCTTAGCAGAAACGCTAAACCTTAGTACAGAAATCAGGATTATAACATACAAAATGAGGGTTGAATAATAATCTAAATCAATTAAATCCTATGTGACAATAAAGGCACCTATTCAAGAATACAAAAACGTTGTAGATATACATATGGGTATTCTATATATAACGCTGTATTATGTACCTGGTAATTAATCTGGAATAGCGAACCGAACCCTGAATCCAAGACGCACACAACACTCGGCTCAGTGTGTTGACGTCATCTAGCCGACCTAGCCTCACAGTGTATACGGTTGCCTAGGCAACAATACGTAGCCACGGCGAGCGGTATTATGCTTATGCACATTAGAAAATATTGCCGGTCGGGCACCTTGGCAAAACACCAAATAGGTGAAAATAAGCACTGCAAAGAGCCAAAAGAGGCGAGTGCAGTAACAGTAACCGAGAGCCCTATCAAACATGTGTAGTACTAGCATATCTCAACATAATGAGGAAAGCACAAAAAGTGTAAATAGAGCGCCCTGTCCCATCCATCTAAGTAACCGAGAGCCCTATCAAACATGTGTAGTAGTAGCATATCGCAACATAATGAGTAAAGCACAAAAAGTGTAAATAGAGCGCCCTGTCCCATGTATCCATCTAAGTTAGATGATCTAACTTAGATGGATACATGGGACAGGGCGCTCTATTTACACTTTTTTGTGCTTTCCTCATTATGTTGCGATATGCTACTACTACACATGTTTGATAGGGCTCTCGGTTACTGTTACTGCATAGGGGGCTATCACAGCGATACACGGAGTCAACACTAATCAGTCAGCTCAGCTCAGCCTCTTAGTGTGCGAGTGTCACGTGACAGCTGGCTCTCGCACACTAAGAGCTGTGCGGTAAGGAGACCTATGGGCTGGCCTGTAGGTGGCACTGCAGTCAATGCAGTTTTAAAGTGGAAAGGTCTTTTGCCTATACTTCTACCTATCGCACTGCACAGCATGTGCGATATAGATAGAAGTATTAGGCAAAAGACCATTCCACTTTAAAACTGCATTGACTGCAAATAAATAATTAAAAACAGCAATTTTAATGGAGCCTGGAGGATTTTTTAATTTAAATAAGCAAAAAAGGTTTAAAAATGTAATTATTTTTTTTTATTTCTCAATCTTTTTTTTTTTTTTTTTTTTTTTTCAGGGGTCAGGGGGTTCATCAGGGGTCAGGGGATTGGTCAGGGGGTGCACATGCTCAAGTGCTCCTATAGAGGAGCCTCCACTGATGCAGCCTCTGCACAGTATAACAGAGCACTGGCTGTGTCACATTACTAAAGCTCAGGCACTGCACTAATGCAGCCTCTGCACAGTATAACAGCACTGGGTGTGTCACATTACTAAAGCTCAGGCACTGCACTAATGCAGTTTCTGCACAGTATAACACAGCACTGGATGTGTCACATTACTAATGCTCAGCCACTGCACTAATGAAGCCTCTGCACAGTATAACAGCACTGGCTGTGTCACATTACTAAAGCACAGACACTGCACTTATGCAGCCTCTGCACAGTATAACAGAGCACTGGCGGTGTCACATTACTAAAGCTCAGGCACAAACTCGAGACCCAGTCTGCACAGTATAACAGCACTGGCTGTGTCACATTACTAAAGCACAGACACTGCACTAATGCAGCTCTGTACAGTATAACAGCACTGGCTGTCACATTACTAAAGCTCGGGCACTGCACTAATGTAGCCTCTGCACAGTATAACAGCACTGGCTGTGTCACATTACTGAAGCTCAGACACTGCACTAATGCAGCCTCTGCACAGTATAACAGAGCACTGGCTTTGTCACATTACTAAAGCTCAGGCACTGCACTAATGCAGCCTCTGCACAGTATAACAGAGCACTGGCTGTGTCACATTACTAAAGCTCAGGCACTGCACTAATAAAGTCCCTTTTAAGGGCAGTAAAAGAGCTGAATGGCTTTTTAAGGACAGTAAAAGAGCTGAATGCCCTTTTAAGGGCAATGCCCATACAAATGCCCCTTTAGGGGCAATAGGTAGTTTAGGTTTCTTTTAGACTTAGGTTTTTTATTTTGGGGGGTTGGTTGGGTGGGGGGGTTTACTGTTTGGGGACTTTGTATTTTTATTTTTTTTCTAGGTAAAAGAGCTGTTTAAAGGGACACTGAACCCACAATTTTTCTTTTGTGATTCAGATAGAGCATGAAATTTTAAGCAACTTTCTAATTTACTCCTATTATCAATTTGTCTTTATTCTCTTGGTATCTTTATTTGAAATGCAAGAATGTAAGTTTAGATGCCGGCCCATTTTTGGTGAACAACCTGGGTTGTCCTTGCTGATTGGTGGATAAATTCATCCACCAATAAAATAGTGCTGTCCAGAGTACTGAACTAAAAAAAAAAGCTTAGATGCCTTCTTTTTCAAATAAAGATAGCAAGAGAACGAAGAAACATTGCTTAACAGGAGTAAATTAGAAAGTTGCTTAAAATTGCATGCTCTATCTGAATCATGAAAGAAAAAAATTTGGGTTCAGTGTCCCTTTAACTTAGGGCAATACCCTACAAAAGGCACTTTTAAGGGCTATTGGTAGTTTATTGTAGATTAGGGGGTGTTTTTTTTAATTTTTTGATAATTTCGTTTTTTATTTTTTGTAATTTAGTGTTTATTATTTTTGGAATGTTAGATTTTTTTAATTTTTTTCGTAGTATTAGGTTTTTTTAAATTTATAATTTAGGTTTTTTAATTGGTATTATTTTTTTATTTTATTAGAATAGTTTAATTTATAGTTTAATCTTATTTTTTTTATTTCACAGGTAAGTTTTTATTTATTTTAAGATAGTTATATTGTAACTTTTAATTTAAAGTTAGGGGGTGTTAGGTTTAGGGGTTAATATTTTAATATAGAGTTTTGCGATATGGGGGGTCCGGCAGTTTAGAGGTTAATATGTTATTTATTAGTTGCGATGTGGGGGGGGGGGGCGGTTTAGGGGTTAATAGGTTTATTTAGTGTCGGCGATGTCGGTGAACAGCGGATTAGGGGTTAATCACTTTATTTAGGTGTCGGGGTGGCGGATTAGGGGTTAATAACTTTTATCAGTGTTGGCGATGTCGGGGAGCGTCGGATACGTAATTTTCTTTTCCCCATAGACATCAATGGGGTTGCGTTACGGCGATTTGCCATTTCGCAATCGCAGATGTTATTTTTTTTCTAACACTCTCTCTCAATTGAGGTCTGTTAGGGAAAGTGTGCACGAGCACGTAAACTTAGACCTTGGCTTTTGTGCGGTATGGAGCTTATCGCACCATAACGCACTGCCCAAGGAGGTTTTTCAGTAACTCGTAATAGCAGCCCTGTGGAAAGTGTGGGACTGCTCATTTTATTGCGTTCTTTACGCACCCGGTATAGCGCAAAACTCGTAATCTAGGTGAATGTGCTCACTCCTGTGGAGTTATTTATGAGTTAGCGCTGATTGGATTAAATGCAAATCTGTCAAAAGAACTGGGATAAGCGGGAAGTCTGCAGAGGCTTAGATACAAAGTTATCATAGAGGTAAAGTATATTAATATAATTGTGTTGGTTATGCAAAATAGGGATATGGGTAAGAAAGGAATTATTTATCTTTTTGAAAATTATAAATATGTGTGTGTGTTTATTGTTAGGTTCACTTTATTGCCCGTCATGGAAACATTTCTGCGGACATTAATGCATATGAGGTAAATTTGTCAAGGACAACGGCTTGGGGTGAGGGTTTAGGTTAGGGCTAGAATTATGGCTACAGTATGGGCTAAGGTTAGAGTAGGGATTAGGGATAGCGGTGTGGTATAGGCTAGGGTTTGGTTATTGGTTAGGGATAGTAGTGGGGCTAGGCTAGGGTTTGGGATAAGGCAGAAGTGTGTATTTAGGGCTAGGGTTGGAATTAGGGCTAGGGTTGGAATTAGGGCTCGGGTTGGAATAAGGGTTATGTTTAGGGCTAGGCTGGGGGTTATAGCTAAGGTTAGGGTGACAAAGCACTGGATGTGTCACATTACTAAAGCGCAGACACTGCACTAATGCAGCCTCTGCACAGTATAACAGAGCACTGGATGTGTCACATTACTAAAGCGCAGACACTGCACTAATGCAGCCTCTGCACAGTATAACAGAGCACTGGATGTGTCACATTACTAAAGTGCAGACAGTGCACTAATGCAGCCTCTGCACAGTATAACAGAGCACTGGCGGTGTCACATTACTAAGGCTCAGGCACTGCACTAATGCAGCCTCTGCACAGTATAACAGAGCACTGGCTATGTCACATTACTAAAGCTTGCGCACTGCACTAATGCAGACTCTGCACAGTATAACAGAGCAATGGCTGTGTCACATTACTAAAGCACAGACACTGCACTAATGCAGCCTCTGCACAGTATAACAGCACTGGCTGTGTCACATTACTAAAGCACAGACACTGCACTAATGCAGCCTCTGCACAGTATAACAGAGCACTGGCGGTGTCACATTACTAAAGCTCAGGCACAAACTCGAGACCCAGTCTGCACAGTATAACAGCACTGGCTGTGTCACATTACTAAAGCACAGACACTGCACTAATGCAGCTCTGTACAGTATAACAGCACTGGCTGTCACATTACTAAAGCTCGGGCACTGCACTAATGCAGCCTCTGCACAGTATAACAGCACTGGCTGTGTCACATTACTAAAGCTCAGACACTGCACTAATGCAGCCTCTGCACAGTATAACAGAGCACTGGCTTTGTCACATTACTAAAGCTCAGGCACTGCACTAATGCAGCCTCTGCACAGTATAACAGAGCACTGGCTGTGTCACATTACTAAAGCTCAGGCACTGCACTAATGAAGTCTCTGCACAGTAGAACAGCACTGGCTGTGTCACATTACTAAAGCTCAGACACTGCACGAATGCAGCCTCTGCACAGTATAACAGCACTGGCTGTGTCACATTACTAAAGTTTAGGCACTGCACTAATGCAGCCTCTGCACAGTATAACAGAGCACTGGCTGTGTCACATTACTAAAGCTCAGGCACTGCACTAATTAAGTCTCTGCACAGTAGAACAGCACTAGCTGTGTCACATTACTAAAGCTCAGACACTGCACGAATGCAGCCTCTGCACAGTATAACAGCACTGGCTGTCCCACATTACTAAAGCTCAGGCACTGCACTAATGCAGCCTCTGCACAGTATAACAGAGCACTGGCTGTGTCACATTACTAAAGCTCAAGCACTGCACTAATGAAGTCTCTGCACAGTAGAACAGCACTGGCTGTGTCACATTACTAAAGCTCAGACACTGCACGAATGCAGCCTCTGCACAGTATAACAGCACTGGCTGTGTCACATTACTAAAGCTCAGGCACTGCACTAATGCAGCCTCTGCACAGTATAACAGAGCACTGGCTGTGTCACATTACTAAAGCTCAGGCACTGCACTTATGAAGCCTCTGCACAGTATAACAGAGCACTGGCTTTGTCACATTACTAAAGCTCAGGCACTGCACTAATGCAGCCTCTGCATAGTATAACAGAGCTCTGACTGTGTCACATTACTAAAGCTCAGGCACTGCACTAATGCAGCCTCTGCACAATATAACAGAGCACTGACTGTGTCACATTACTAAATCTCCGGCACTGCACTAATGAAGTCTCTGCACAGTAGAACAGCACTGGCTGTGTCACATTACTAAAGCTCAGGAACTGCACTAATGCAGCCTCTGCACAGTATAAAAGAGCACTGGTGGTGTCACATTACTAAAGCTCAGGCACTGCACTAATGCAGCCTCTGCACAGTATAATAACAGCACTGGCTGTGTCACATTCCTCAAGCTCGGGTACTGCACTAATGCAGTCTCTGCACAGTATAACAGGACTGGCTGTGTCACATTACTAAAGCTCAGGCACTGCACTAATAAAACCTCTGCATAGTATAACAGCACTGGCTGTCACATTACTAAAGCTCAGGCACTGCACTAATGCAGCCTCTGCACAGTATAACAGCACTGGCTGTCACATTACTAAAGCTCAGGCACTGCACTAATGCAGTCTCTGCACAGTATAACAGCACTGGCTGTGTCACATTACTAAAGCTCAGGCACTGCACTAATGAAGCCTCTGCACAGTATAACAGCACTGGCTGTGTCACATTACTAAAGCTCAGGCACTGCACTAATGAAGTTTCTGCACAGTATAACAGAGCACTGGATGTGTCACTTTACTAAAGCTCAGGCACTGCACTAATGCAGCCTCTGCACAGTATAACAGCACTGGCTGTCACATTACTAAAGCACAGACACTGCACTAATGCAGTCTCTGCACAGTATAACAGCACTGGCTGTGTCACATTACTAAAGCTCAGGCACTGCACTAATGAAGCCTCTGCACAATATAACAGCACTGGCTGTGTCACATTACTAAAGCTCAGGCACTGCACTAATGAAGTTTCTGCACAGTATAACAGCACTGGCTGTGTCACGTTACTAAAGCTCAGGTACTGCACTAATGAAGTTTCTGCACAGTATAACAGCACTGGATGTGTCACATTACTAAAGCTCAGGCACTGCACTAATGCAGCCTCTGCACAGTATAACAGAGCACTGGCTGTCACATTACTAAAGCTCAGGCACTGCACTAATGAAGCCTCTGCACAGTATAACAGCACTGGCTGTGTCACATTACTAAAGCACAGACACTGCACTAATGCAGTCTCTGCACAGTATAACAGCACTGGCTGTGTCACATTACTAAAGCTCAGGCACTGCACTAATGAAGCCTCTGCACAGTATAACAGCACTGGATGTGTCACATTACTAAAGCTCAGGCACTGCACTAATGAAGCCTCTGCACAGTATAACAGCACTGGATGTGTCACATTACTAAAGCTCAGGCACTGCACTAATGAAGCCTCTGCACAGTATAACAGCACTGGATGTGTCACATTACTAAAGCTCAGGCACTGCACTAATGCAGCCTCTGCACAGTATATCAGAGCACTGGCTGTTGGCATCATGTGTCTGTGATGAAATACATTACACTTTATCATTTGTTGATTTGAAGTCTGTTTCTAAACTATAAATAAACAATTTTCTGGCAAGCTCCAGTGAGTCTGCAACTACGGAGGAAATATGAGACCAAAAATATTTTCATGATTGACCTGAGCTGATATATAACAGAACGCGTGTTTTTGTTATAGCCCCTTGTTTTCCTGAGATGACTGTAATATATAGGAGTTAAATGAGTTATATATGCATAGTATTTATCAGCAATTAAACACTGCATTGCAAAAGCACTGTGTATTACGTAAATGTTCTAAAAGCACTTAAACCTTTTTTTTATTTTTTATTTTTTGGGGTGTTTTTTTTTTTTTTTTAAGATTAGGGCTTTGAGCTTGTAAAAGAGCTGAATGCCCTTTTAAGGGCAGTAAAAGAGCTGAATGGCTTTTTAAGGACAGTAAAAGAGCTGAATGCCCTTTTAAGGGCAATGCCCATACAAATGCCCCTTTAGGGGCAATAGGTAGTTTAGGTTTCTTTTAGACTTAGGTTTTTTATTTTGGGGGGTTGGTTGGGTGGGGGGGGTTTACTGTTTGGGGACTTTGTATTTTTATTTTTTTTCTAGGTAAAAGAGCTGTTTAAAGGGACACTGAACCCACAATTTTTCTTTTGTGATTCAGATAGAGCATGAAATTTTAAGCAACTTTCTAATTTACTCCTATTATCAATTTGTCTTTATTCTCTTGGTATCTTTATTTGAAATGCAAGAATGTAAGTTTAGATGCCGGCCCATTTTTGGTGAACAACCTGGGTTGTCCTTGCTGATTGGTGGATAAATTCATCCACCAATAAAATAGTGCTGTCCAGAGTACTGAACTAAAAAAAAAAGCTTAGATGCCTTCTTTTTCAAATAAAGATAGCAAGAGAACGAAGAAACATTGCTTAACAGGAGTAAATTAGAAAGTTGCTTAAAATTGCATGCTCTATCTGAATCATGAAAGAAAAAAATTTGGGTTCAGTGTCCCTTTAACTTAGGGCAATACCCTACAAAAGGCACTTTTAAGGGCTATTGGTAGTTTATTGTAGATTAGGGGGTGTTTTTTTTAATTTTTTGATAATTTCGTTTTTTATTTTTTGTAATTTAGTGTTTATTATTTTTGGAATGTTAGATTTTTTTAATTTTTTTCGTAGTATTAGGTTTTTTTAAATTTATAATTTAGGTTTTTTAATTGGTATTATTTTTTTATTTTATTAGAATAGTTTAATTTATAGTTTAATCTTATTTTTTTTATTTCACAGGTAAGTTTTTATTTATTTTAAGATAGTTATATTGTAACTTTTAATTTAAAGTTAGGGGGTGTTAGGTTTAGGGGTTAATATTTTAATATAGAGTTTTGCGATATGGGGGGTCCGGCAGTTTAGAGGTTAATATGTTATTTATTAGTTGCGATGTGGGGGGGGGGGCGGTTTAGGGGTTAATAGGTTTATTTAGTGTCGGCGATGTCGGTGAACAGCGGATTAGGGGTTAATCACTTTATTTAGGTGTCGGGGTGGCGGATTAGGGGTTAATAACTTTTATCAGTGTTGGCGATGTCGGGGAGCGTCGGATACGTAATTTTCTTTTCCCCATAGACATCAATGGGGTTGCGTTACGGCGATTTGCCATTTCGCAATCGCAGATGTTATTTTTTTTCTAACACTCTCTCTCAATTGAGGTCTGTTAGGGAAAGTGTGCACGAGCACGTAAACTTAGACCTTGGCTTTTGTGCGGTATGGAGCTTATCGCACCATAACGCACTGCCCAAGGAGGTTTTTCAGTAACTCGTAATAGCAGCCCTGTGGAAAGTGTGGGACTGCTCATTTTATTGCGTTCTTTACGCACCCGGTATAGCGCAAAACTCGTAATCTAGGTGAATGTGCTCACTCCTGTGGAGTTATTTATGAGTTAGCGCTGATTGGATTAAATGCAAATCTGTCAAAAGAACTGGGATAAGCGGGAAGTCTGCAGAGGCTTAGATACAAAGTTATCATAGAGGTAAAGTATATTAATATAATTGTGTTGGTTATGCAAAATAGGGATATGGGTAAGAAAGGAATTATTTATCTTTTTGAAAATTATAAATATGTGTGTGTGTTTATTGTTAGGTTCACTTTATTGCCCGTCATGGAAACATTTCTGCGGACATTAATGCATATGAGGTAAATTTGTCAAGGACAACGGCTTGGGGTGAGGGTTTAGGTTAGGGCTAGAATTATGGCTACAGTATGGGCTAAGGTTAGAGTAGGGATTAGGGATAGCGGTGTGGTATAGGCTAGGGTTTGGTTATTGGTTAGGGATAGTAGTGGGGCTAGGCTAGGGTTTGGGATAAGGCAGAAGTGTGTATTTAGGGCTAGGGTTGGAATTAGGGCTAGGGTTGGAATTAGGGCTCGGGTTGGAATAAGGGTTATGTTTAGGGCTAGGCTGGGGGTTATAGCTAAGGTTAGGGTGACAAAGCACTGGATGTGTCACATTACTAAAGCGCAGACACTGCACTAATGCAGCCTCTGCACAGTATAACAGAGCACTGGATGTGTCACATTACTAAAGCGCAGACACTGCACTAATGCAGCCTCTGCACAGTATAACAGAGCACTGGATGTGTCACATTACTAAAGTGCAGACAGTGCACTAATGCAGCCTCTGCACAGTATAACAGAGCACTGGCGGTGTCACATTACTAAGGCTCAGGCACTGCACTAATGCAGCCTCTGCACAGTATAACAGAGCACTGGCTATGTCACATTACTAAAGCTTGCGCACTGCACTAATGCAGACTCTGCACAGTATAACAGAGCAATGGCTGTGTCACATTACTAAAGCACAGACACTGCACTAATGCAGCCTCTGCACAGTATAACAGCACTGGCTGTGTCACATTACTAAAGCACAGACACTGCACTAATGCAGCCTCTGCACAGTATAACAGAGCACTGGCGGTGTCACATTACTAAAGCTCAGGCACAAACTCGAGACCCAGTCTGCACAGTATAACAGCACTGGCTGTGTCACATTACTAAAGCACAGACACTGCACTAATGCAGCTCTGTACAGTATAACAGCACTGGCTGTCACATTACTAAAGCTCGGGCACTGCACTAATGCAGCCTCTGCACAGTATAACAGCACTGGCTGTGTCACATTACTAAAGCTCAGACACTGCACTAATGCAGCCTCTGCACAGTATAACAGAGCACTGGCTTTGTCACATTACTAAAGCTCAGGCACTGCACTAATGCAGCCTCTGCACAGTATAACAGAGCACTGGCTGTGTCACATTACTAAAGCTCAGGCACTGCACTAATGAAGTCTCTGCACAGTAGAACAGCACTGGCTGTGTCACATTACTAAAGCTCAGACACTGCACGAATGCAGCCTCTGCACAGTATAACAGCACTGGCTGTGTCACATTACTAAAGTTTAGGCACTGCACTAATGCAGCCTCTGCACAGTATAACAGAGCACTGGCTGTGTCACATTACTAAAGCTCAGGCACTGCACTAATTAAGTCTCTGCACAGTAGAACAGCACTAGCTGTGTCACATTACTAAAGCTCAGACACTGCACGAATGCAGCCTCTGCACAGTATAACAGCACTGGCTGTCCCACATTACTAAAGCTCAGGCACTGCACTAATGCAGCCTCTGCACAGTATAACAGAGCACTGGCTGTGTCACATTACTAAAGCTCAAGCACTGCACTAATGAAGTCTCTGCACAGTAGAACAGCACTGGCTGTGTCACATTACTAAAGCTCAGACACTGCACGAATGCAGCCTCTGCACAGTATAACAGCACTGGCTGTGTCACATTACTAAAGCTCAGGCACTGCACTAATGCAGCCTCTGCACAGTATAACAGAGCACTGGCTGTGTCACATTACTAAAGCTCAGGCACTGCACTTATGAAGCCTCTGCACAGTATAACAGAGCACTGGCTTTGTCACATTACTAAAGCTCAGGCACTGCACTAATGCAGCCTCTGCATAGTATAACAGAGCTCTGACTGTGTCACATTACTAAAGCTCAGGCACTGCACTAATGCAGCCTCTGCACAATATAACAGAGCACTGACTGTGTCACATTACTAAATCTCCGGCACTGCACTAATGAAGTCTCTGCACAGTAGAACAGCACTGGCTGTGTCACATTACTAAAGCTCAGGAACTGCACTAATGCAGCCTCTGCACAGTATAAAAGAGCACTGGTGGTGTCACATTACTAAAGCTCAGGCACTGCACTAATGCAGCCTCTGCACAGTATAATAACAGCACTGGCTGTGTCACATTCCTCAAGCTCGGGTACTGCACTAATGCAGTCTCTGCACAGTATAACAGGACTGGCTGTGTCACATTACTAAAGCTCAGGCACTGCACTAATAAAACCTCTGCATAGTATAACAGCACTGGCTGTCACATTACTAAAGCTCAGGCACTGCACTAATGCAGCCTCTGCACAGTATAACAGCACTGGCTGTCACATTACTAAAGCTCAGGCACTGCACTAATGCAGTCTCTGCACAGTATAACAGCACTGGCTGTGTCACATTACTAAAGCTCAGGCACTGCACTAATGAAGCCTCTGCACAGTATAACAGCACTGGCTGTGTCACATTACTAAAGCTCAGGCACTGCACTAATGAAGTTTCTGCACAGTATAACAGAGCACTGGATGTGTCACTTTACTAAAGCTCAGGCACTGCACTAATGCAGCCTCTGCACAGTATAACAGCACTGGCTGTCACATTACTAAAGCACAGACACTGCACTAATGCAGTCTCTGCACAGTATAACAGCACTGGCTGTGTCACATTACTAAAGCTCAGGCACTGCACTAATGAAGCCTCTGCACAATATAACAGCACTGGCTGTGTCACATTACTAAAGCTCAGGCACTGCACTAATGAAGTTTCTGCACAGTATAACAGCACTGGCTGTGTCACGTTACTAAAGCTCAGGTACTGCACTAATGAAGTTTCTGCACAGTATAACAGCACTGGATGTGTCACATTACTAAAGCTCAGGCACTGCACTAATGCAGCCTCTGCACAGTATAACAGAGCACTGGCTGTCACATTACTAAAGCTCAGGCACTGCACTAATGAAGCCTCTGCACAGTATAACAGCACTGGCTGTGTCACATTACTAAAGCACAGACACTGCACTAATGCAGTCTCTGCACAGTATAACAGCACTGGCTGTGTCACATTACTAAAGCTCAGGCACTGCACTAATGAAGCCTCTGCACAGTATAACAGCACTGGATGTGTCACATTACTAAAGCTCAGGCACTGCACTAATGAAGCCTCTGCACAGTATAACAGCACTGGATGTGTCACATTACTAAAGCTCAGGCACTGCACTAATGAAGCCTCTGCACAGTATAACAGCACTGGATGTGTCACATTACTAAAGCTCAGGCACTGCACTAATGCAGCCTCTGCACAGTATATCAGAGCACTGGCTGTTGGCATCATGTGTCTGTGATGAAATACATTACACTTTATCATTTGTTGATTTGAAGTCTGTTTCTAAACTATAAATAAACAATTTTCTGGCAAGCTCCAGTGAGTCTGCAACTACGGAGG
Source organism: Bombina bombina (assembly GCF_027579735.1). Lineage (NCBI taxonomy): Eukaryota > Metazoa > Chordata > Amphibia > Anura > Bombinatoridae > Bombina > Bombina bombina. The sequence goes on from NC_069500.1 coordinate 1,417,099,398, forward strand.
AAATATGAGACCAAAAATATTTTCATGATTGACCTGAGCTGATATATAACAGAACGCGTGTTTTTGTTATAGCCCCTTGTTTTCCTGAGATGACTGTAATATATAGGAGTTAAATGAGTTATATATGCATAGTATTTATCAGCAATTAAACACTGCATTGCAAAAGCACTGTGTATTACGTAAATGTTCTAAAAGCACTTAAACCTTTTTTTTATTTTTTATTTTTTGGGGTGTTTTTTTTTTTTTTTTAAGATTAGGGCTTTGAGCTTGTAAAAGAGCTGAATGCCCTTTTAAGGGCAGTAAAAGAGCTGAATGGCTTTTTAAGGGCAGTAAAAGAGCTGAATGCCCTTTTAAGGGCAATGCCCATACAAATACCCCTTTAGGGGCAATAGGTAGTTTAGGTTTCTTTTAGACTTAGGTTTTTTATTTTGGGGGGTTGGTTGGGTGTGGGGGGGGTTACTGTTTGGGGACTTTGTATTTTTTTTTTCTAGGTAAAAGAGCTGTTTAAAGGGACATTGAACCCAAAGTTTTTCTTTTGTGATTCAGATAGAGCATGAAATTTTAAGCAACTTTCTAATTTACTCCTATTACCAAATTGTCTTTATTCTCTTGGTATCTTTATTTGAAATGCAAGAATGTAAGTTTAGATGCCGGCCCATTTTTGGTGAACAACCTGGGTTGTCCTTGGGTGGATAAATTCATCCACCAATAAAATAGTGCTGTCCAGGGTACTGAACTAAAAAAAAAAGCTTAGATGCCTTCTTTTTCAAATAAAGATAGCAAGAGAACGAAGAAACATTGCTAACAGGAGTAAATTAGAAAGTTGCATGTTCTATCTGAATCATGAAAGAAAAAATTTGGGTTCAGTGTCCCTTTAACTTAGGGCAATACCCTACAAAAGGCACTTTTAAGGGCTATTGGTAGTTTATTGTAGATTAGGGGGTGTTTTTTAAATGTTTTGATAATTTCGTTTTTTATTTTTTGTAATTTAGTGTTTATTATTTTTGTAATGTTAGATTTTTTTTATTTTTTTCGTAGTATTAGGTTTTTTTAAATTTATAATTTAGGTTTTTTAATTGGTATTATTTTTTTATTTTATTAGAATAGTTTAATTTATAGTTTAATCTTATTTTTTTTATTTCACAGGTAAGTTTTTATTTATTTTAAGATAGTTATATTGTAACTTTTAATTTAAAGTTAGGGGGTGTTAGGTTTAGGGGTTAATAGTTTAAGATAGAGTTTTGCGATATGGGGGGTCCGTCGGTTTAGGGGTTAATATGTTATTTATTAGTTGCAATGTGGGGGGGGCGGTTTAGGGGTTAATAGGTTTATTTAGTGTCGTGAACAGCGGATTAGGGGTTAATCACTTTATTTAGGTGTCGGGGTGGCAGATTAGGGGTTAATAATTTTTATCAGTGTTGGCGATGTCGGGGAGCGTCGGATACATAATTTTCTTTTCCCCATAGACATCAATGGGGTTGCGTTACGGCGATTTGCCATTTCGCAATCGCAGATGTTATTTTTTTTCTAACACACTCTCTCCATTGAGGTCTATTAGGGAAAGTGTGCACGAGCACGTAAACTTAGCCCTTGGCTTTTGTGCGGTATGGAGCTTATCGCACCAGAATGCACTGCCCAAGGAGGTTTTTCAGTAACTCGTAATGGCAGCCCTGTGGAAAGTGTGAGACTGCTCATTTTATTGCATTCTTTACGCACACGGTATAGCGCAAAACTCGTAATCTAGGTGAATGTGCTCACTCCTGTGGAGTTATTTATGAGTTAGCACTGATTGGATTAAATGCAAATCTGTCAAAAGAACTGGGATAAGGGAGAAGTCTGCAGAGGCTTAGATACAAAGTTATCATAGAGGTAAAGTATATTAATATAATTGTGTTGGTTATGCAAAATAGGGATATGGGTAAGAAAGGAATTATTTATCTTTTTGAAAATTGTAAATATGTGTGTGTGTTTATTGTTAGGGTCACTTTATTGCCCGTTATGGAAACATTTCTGCGGACATTAATGCATATGAGGTAAATTTGTCAAGGACAACGGCTTGGGGTGAGGGTTTAGGTTAGGGCTAGAATTATGGCTACAGTATGGGCTAAGATTAGAGTAGGGATTAGGGATAGCGGTGTGGTATAGGCTAGGGTTTGGTTATTGGTTAGGGATAGTAGTGGGGCTAGGCTAGCGTTTGGTTATTGGTTAGGGATAGTAGTGGGGCTAGGCTAGGGTTTGGTTATTGGTTAGGGATAGTAGTGGGGCTAGGCTAGGGTTTGGGATAAGGCAGAAGTGTATATTTACGGCTAGGGTTGGAATTAGGGCTCGGGTTGGAATTAGGGTTATGTTTAGGGTGAGGGATAGGGTTAGGGCTAGGCTGGGGGTTATAGCTAAGGTTAGGGTGAGGGTTTAGGTTAGTGCCGGGGTTAGGTTGAGGGTTTAGGTTAGTGCTAGATTAAAGATAAGGATAAGGGTTAGCATAGATAGAGGTTGGGAGAAGGGTGTGGTTAGTGCTAGGGTTTGGGGGGCATAAGTGTGTAGTTAGGGCTAGGGTTTGGGTTGAATTTAGTGCTGGGGCGAGGTATAGGGTTAGAGCTAGGCTGGGGGGTTAAAGCTATGGTTAGGTTGAGGGTTTAGGTTAGAGCTAGAGTAAATATTAGGATAAAGGGTTAGCATAGAGGTTGGCAGAAGGGTTTGGTTAGTGCTAGGGTTTGGGGGGCATAAGTGTGTAGTTAGGGCTAGGGTTTGGGTTGAATTTAGGGCTAGGGCGAGGGATAGGGTTAGGGCTAGGCTGAGGGGGTTAAAGCTAAGGTTAGGTTGAGGGTTTAGGTTAGAGCTAGAGTAAATGTTAGGATAAAGGGTTAGCATAGAGGTTGGCAGAAGGGTTTGGTTAGTGCTTGGGTTAGGGCTACGGTTTGGGTTGGGTTTAGGGCTAGTGTTAGGGTAAAGTTTGGGCTTAGTGATTAGGTTTAGGGTTAACTGTTTAGGTACAAGAGATGGTTAAGGTTATTGAGAGGTTACAGTTCTGGTGGCTATGTTGTCTGTGACAAGGTTTTAGGCGCATTATATCAGTAGCAATAATAATGTAGCTATGGTGTCATCCTGGTCATTGGGGTGAAAATATGGTAATAAGTCCACATTGTGATCCCAAGGGTAAATAGTCCATGGTCCTCATTCCTGCTCCCCCACAAGTGTGCATAGGCATTCCCCGGTAACCCATATATCTGACAATCACATCTGCTAAGAATCACATCATGTGCTTTGCATGTAATCTACCACAAATGGCCTCATCGTATGCTTTACATAGAATCCCCCCCCCCCCCATAACTTGTGTAAAGCTGTCCCAGATGGTTTATAAAAACACTTTCTTGTTAAGTGGGGACATTTTCAAGAAGACGATATTTGTTAATTCACAGAACATAAAGATCTGACCTCACGTAGACAGAAATTCTTGGGCATTGAGCAAGATACTGGTTATTACGTAATAGATTGTATTTAGATTTATATTTGACACTGATTGCAGATTGTTTAGAATTGTGTGGTTTATGTCAAATGGTCTTATAATAAGCAAAACTTTTGGAGACTTTCTAAACCCACAGCTTTTGCAGACTTAATTTTTTAATATAAATATGAAAATATTTTGCAAAAAATTACAAATGGCAAAACTCCCTGATACCTATCACTACATGACATATTGCATTGTAGAATAATTCATCTGGAAAATATTCAGAGCATCTCACTGTATAGGGACCATCTCTGAGATATATATGTGACACTATATATATATATATATATATATATATATATATATATATATATATATATATATATATATATATATTTATGTCCTCTAACTCTCTGTGGATATATTTATATATAGTGTTATTATCATTGAGATTATATAATAAGTACCTTGGGTTGTTGGGTCTATTGAGGGTATTAAATAAATATGATGACAATTTAGATTCAAATAGAGAGTATGTTTTAAAAAAAAATCAGTTTCATGTATGTTGTTCTCATTGTATACTTTGTTGAAAATCATATCTATAAATGTGTAGGAGCGTGCACGTGGTTTGAGCACTGTATGGCATCAATGCCTGAAACAATTATAATGTTTATGCAAACACTGCTCCCACATAGTGCTCAACACATATGCACGCTCCTGAACCTATCTAGGTAAGTAATTTAGATAATAAAAGTAATCTTGACTATAACGATTTTCTAATGGTATGAATCTGGAATCCTTATAATGTGACAGGTGTGCATGGCTAAGTCTTGGGTGATGATACCTCATCTTTGTGAATGTTCCGACCCTCCCATCCGTTCTCAGATAATATATTTGCCACATAATAATATTTCCAGTGTCATCTGGCTTCTGTCTGTGGTGTGTTCCCTGTTGCTATAACCTGAGTGTCATCCTGTCCCCTCCCTGTGGTATCTGCTGTACAAGGCCACCCTTCCTGTGTGCTGAGATTTATAGATCCCAGGCAGCAGCGCGTTTCTTGTCTATAAAGTGCTTTATTAGTGCTGCATAAGTAATAGTGAGTCTGTTACTTACTAGTAACTTGCATTTTAAAATGAGACACAGCTTATTATTATTATATTTTGTGATTAAGTTTCTGTGCTGAATAAATCTACTGTTTTACCTCCAAGCCCACAAATAGAGCTGAGGGAGTGTGTATAAGTGCACATTAATACAAGTGTATTTGTTGTGCACAGACGTATTTCCTGCTAGTTCCAATATAACAGTAAACAGATTTTAAAGTTACATATATGAGACTTAAAATTGACATAAAACTGCCAAAAGTAAATTGTGTAAATTGTGCTCCAAAGCAGCAATGCACTACTGGGAGCTAGTTGACCACATCTGATGAGCCAATGACAAGAGGCATATTTATGTGCAGCCACCAATCACCAGCTAGCTCCAAGTAGTGCAGTCCTGCTCCTGAGCCTACCTAGGTATTTGTTAATTAGTGAAGTTTTTTCATTTTTATGATGCAACATGTGGTGCAGCCAATCTGAAGCCGTACCACCTGACACTGGCTCAGCCAATAGCACGCTCATGCTGTTTTGTGCAGGATCATAGCTGCAAATGCAGAGCAGTATAACATGTGCTCTGGCCTACAGGGACAGACTAGTGTTTAAAAAAGATAGATAATCCCTTTATTACGCATTATTCAGTTTTGCATAAACAACACAGTTATATTAATATACTTTTTACCTCTGTGATTACCTTGTATCTAAGCCTCTGCAGACTGCTCCTTATCTCAGTTATATTAATATACTTTTTACCTCTGTGATTACCCTGTATCTAAGCCTCTGCAGACTGCCCCTTATCTCAGTTATATTAATATACTTTTTACCTCTGTGATTACCTTGTATCTAAGCCTCTGCAGACTGCCCCTTATCTCAGTTATATTAATATACTTTTTACCTCTGTGATTACCCTGTATCTAAGCCTCTGCAGACTGCTCCTTATCTCAGTTATATTAGTTATATTAATATACTTTTTACCTCTGTGATTACCTTGTATCTAAGCCTCTGCAGACTGCCCCTTATCTCAGTTATATTAATATACTTTTTACCTCTGTGATTACCCTGTATCTAAGCCTCTGCAGACTGCCCCTTATCTCAGTTATATTAATATACTTGTTACCTCTGTGATTACCTTGTATCTAACCCTCTGCAGACTGCTCCTTATCTCAGTTATATTAATATACTTTTTACCTCTGTGATAACCTTGTATCTAAGCCTCTGCAGACTGCTTCTTATCTCAGTTATATTAATATACTTGTTACCTCTGTGATTACCTTGTATCTAACCCTCTGCAGACTGCTCCTTATCTCAGTTATATTAATATACTTGTTACCTCTGTGATTACCTTGTATCTAAGCCTCTGCAGACTGCTCCTTATCTCAGTTATATTAATATACTTTTTACCTCTGTGATTACCTTGTATCTAAGCCTCTGCAGACTGCTCCTTATCTCAGTTATATTAATATACTTGTTACCTCTGTGATTACCTTGTATCTAAGCCTCTGCAGACTGCCCCCTTATCTCAGTGCTTTTGAAAGACTTGCAGTTTAGCCAATCAGTGCTGACTCATAAATAATTTTGTGGGTGTGAGCACAATGTTATCCATATAGCAGACATGAACTAGCGCTGTCTAGCTGTAAAAAACTGTCAAAATGCTCTGAGATACGAGGCGGCCTTCAAGAGCTTAGAAATTAGCATAGGAGCCTAACAAGGTTTAACTTTCAACAAAGGATACCAAGAGAACAAAACAAATTTGATTGGAAAGTTATTTAAAATTGCATGCCCTACCTGAATCATGAACGTTTAATTTTGACTGTACCTTTAAATCTAAGGGTTGGGGGTCATGGCTCTTTGCTGCATTACTAACAATTTGAAAGTTTACCTTTAGGTTATTTTTGCAATAAAATAACATTTAAAATAAATATTACTTTTTTTTTCTTTTTATGGGGACACGAAACCCCTAAAATTATTTCATGATGCCGACAGAACATACAATTTTAAAGAACTTTACATTGTACTTTTATTATCTGAGTTGCTTCACTTTCCATCCTTTGTTGAAGGAGTGGTATTGCACTACTGGGAGCTAGCTGAGCAAATAAGATGAGCCAATGACAAGAAACATATGTGTGCAGTCACCAATTACAAGCTAGCTCACACTAATGCACTAATGCTCCTGACCTTACCTTGTTATGATTTTCAACAAAGGATTCCAAAAGAACAAAGCATATTAGATTGTAGCAGTTACTTGGAAACTTGTTTAATATGACTTGCTCTATCTGAATCACCAGTTGTCTTTGCTATCCCTTTAAGTAAAAGTGATGTATTTTGTGTATTCCTCGCAGTATTTCACATAACCATTTTGCATGTTGTGTTGAAGACATTAATTATTAACCCCTTTGTTACTATTTAGAAATTAGCAAACATTTAGTGCGACACAAAACTATACATTTTTCATTTGATTTGTAATAAGTATCTCCCCCCAGTTTGTGTTCTTCATGCAGCAGCAGTGAGTTCAGAGGAATGGCATCTTGCCTGGCTAGGCAGGGCATAGGGACAACGTCGCACAGTGACATTATCTGGAATTGTCTGCTGTCCTTATTTGGTGAAATGAACTTGCTGATTTGTTACAGAACTAGTAAGGCTAGAAAAATGCTCTTAAATTGTAGTAAAGTGAGAAGAAATGCTGGAGAAAAAACATCATTACTGATCTAAATATAGAAGATTTATTCAGCACAGGATGCTTATATGTGCTTAACCTGCCCGATTTGTACATACCCCTGTTATAAGGGCAACGCCTGCACTGGGTATCTCTAGTTACATGTGCATACCCCTGTTATAAGGGCAACGCCTGCACTGGGTATCTCTTGTTACATGTACATACCCTTGTTACTAAGGCAACGCCTGCACTGGGTATCTCTTGTTACATGTACATACCCCTGTTATAAGGGCAACGCCTGCACTGGGTATCTCTTGTTACATGTACATACCCCTGTTACTAAGGCAACGCCTGCACTGGGTATCTCTTGTTACATGTACATACCCCTGTTATAAGGGCAACGCCTGCACTGGGTATCTCTTGTTACATGTACATACCCCTGTTACTAAGGCAACGCCTGCACTGGGTATCTCTTGTTACATGTACATACCCCTGTTATAAGGGCAACGCCTGCACTGGGTATCTCTTGTTACATGTACATACCCCTGTTATAAGGGCAACGCCTGCACTGGGTATCTCTTGTTACATGTACATACCTCTGTTATAAGGGCAACGCCTGCACTGGGTATCTCTTGTTACATGTACATACCCCTGTTATAAGGGCAACGCCTGCACTGGGTATCTCTTGTTACATGTACATACCCCTGTTATAAGGGCAACGCCTGCACTGGGTATCTCTTGTTACATGTACATACCCCTGTTATAAGGGCAACGCCTGCACTGGGTATCTCTTGTTACATGTACATACCCCTGTTACTAAGGCAACGCCCGCACTGGGTATCTCTTGTTACATGTGCATACCTCTGTTACTAGGGCAACGCCTGCCCTGGGTATCTCTAGTTACATGTGCATACCCCTGTTACTAGGGCAACGCCTGCACTGGGTATCTCTTGTTACATGTACATACCCCTGTTACTAAGGCAACGCCTGCACTGGGTATCTCTTGTTACATGTACATACCCCTGTTATAAGGGCAACGCCTGCACTGGGTATCTCTTGTTACATGTACATACCCCTGTTATAAGGGCAACGCCTGCACTGGGTATCTCTTGTTACATGTACATACCCCTGTTATAAGGGCAACGCCTGCACTGGGTATCTCTTGTTACATGTACATACCCCTGTTATAAGGGCAACGCCTGCACTGGGTATCTCTTGTTACATGTACATACCCCTGTTACTAAGGCAACGCCTGCACTGGGTATCTCTTGTTACATGTACATACCCCTGTTACTAAGGCAACGCCTGCACTGGGTATCTCTTGTTACATGTACATACCCCTGTTATAAGGGCAACGCCTGCACTGGGTATCTCTTGTTACATGTACATACCCCTGTTATAAGGGCAACGCCTGCACTGGGTATCTCTTGTTACATGTACATACCCCTGTTACTAAGGCAACGTCTGCACTGGGTATCTCTTGTTACATGTACATACCCCTGTTATAAGGCAACGCCTGCACTGGGTATCTCTTGTTACATGTACATACCCCTGTTATAAGGGCAACGCCTGCACTGGGTATCTCTTGTTACATGTACATACCCCTGTTATAAGGGCAACGCCTGCACTGGGTATCTCTTGTTACATGTACATACCCCTGTTACTAAGGCAACGCCTGCACTGGGTATCTCTTGTTACATGTACATACCTCTGTTACTAGGGCAATGCCTGCACTGGGTATCTCTTGTTACATGTACATACCCCTGTTATAAGGGCAACGCCTGCACTGGGTATCTCTTGTTACATGTACATACCCCTGTTACTAAGGCAACGCCTGCACTGGGTATCTCTTGTTACATGTACATACCCCTGTTATAAGGGCAACGCCTGCACTGGGTATCTCTTGTTACATGTACATACCCCTGTTACTAAGGCAACGCCTGCACTGGGTATCTCTTGTTACATGTACATACCTCTGTTACTAGGGCAATGCCTGCACTGGGTATCTCTTGTTACATGTACATACCCCTGTTATAAGGGCAACGCCTGCACTGGGTATCTCTTGTTACATGTACATACCCCTGTTATAAGGGCAACGCCTGCACTGGGTATCTCTTGTTACATGTACATACCCCTGTTACTAAGGCAACGCCTGCACTGGGTATCTCTTGTTACATGTACATACCCCTGTTATAAGGGCAACGCCTGCACTGGGTATCTCTTGTTACATGTACATACCCCTGTTACTAAGGCAACGCCTGCACTGGGTATCTCTTGTTACATGTACATACCTCTGTTACTAGGGCAATGCCTGCACTGGGCATCTCTTGTTACATGTACATACCCCTGTTATAACGGTAACGCCTGCACTGGGTATCTCTTGTTACATGTACATACCCCTGTTATAAGGGCAACGCCTGCACTGGGTATCTCTTGTTACATGTACATACCCCTGTTATAAGGGCAACGCCTGCACTGGGTATCTCTTGTTACATGTACATACCCCTGTTACTAAGGCAACGCCTGCACTGGGTATCTCTTGTTACATGTACATACCCCTGTTATAAGGGCAACGCCTGCACTGGGTATCTCTTGTTACATGTACATACCCCTGTTACTAAGGCAACGCCTGCACTGGGTATCTCTTGTTACATGTACATACCCCTGTTACTAAGGCAACGCCTGCACTGGGTATCTCTTGTTACATGTACATACCCCTGTTACTAAGGCAACGCCTGCACTGGGTATCTCTTGTTACATGTACATACCCCTGTTATAAGGGCAACGCCTGCACTGGGTATCTCTTGTTACATGTACATACCCCTGTTATAAGGGCAACGCCTGCACTGGGTATCTCTTGTTACATGTACATACCCCTGTTATAAGGGCAACGCCTGCACTGGGTATCTCTTGTTACATGTACATACCCCTGTTACTAAGGCAACGCCTGCACTGGGTATCTCTTGTTACATGTACATACCTCTGTTACTAGGGCAATGCCTGCACTGGGCATCTCTTGTTACATGTACATACCCCTGTTATAACGGTAACGCCTGCACTGGGTATCTCTTGTTACATGTACATACCCCTGTTATATGGGCAACGCCTGCACTGGGTATCTCTTGTTACATGTACATACCCCTGTTACTAAGGCAACTCCTGCACTGGGTATCTCTTGTTACGTGTGCATACCTCTGTTACTAGGGCAATGCCTGCACTGGGTATCTCTTGTTACATTTGCATACCTCTGTTAATAGGGCAACGCCTGCACTGGGTATCTCTTGTTACATGTGCATACCTCTGTTACTAGGGCAACGCCTGCACTGGGTATCTCTAGTTACATGTGCATACCTCTGTTACTAGGGCAACGCCTGCACTGGGTATCTCTTGTTACATGTGCATACCTCTGTTACTAGGGCAACGCCTGCACTGGGTATCTCTAGTTACATGTGCATACCTCTGTTACTAGGGCAACGCCTGCACTGGGTATCTCTTGTTACATGTGCATACCTCTGTTACTAGGGCAATGCCTGCACTGGGTAACCCTTGTTACTTTACATACCCCTGTTACTAAGGCAACGCCTGCACTGGGTATCTCTTGTTACATGTGCATACCCCTGTTATAAGGGCAACGCCTGCACTGGGTATCTCTTGTTACATGTACATACCCCTGTTACTAAGGCAACGCCTGCACTGGGTATCTCTTGTTACATGTACATACCCCTGTTACTAAGGCAAAGCCTGCACTGGGTATCTCTAGTTACATGTGCATACCTCTGTTACTAGGGCAATGCCTGCACTGGGTATCTCTTGTTACATGTACATACCCCTGTTACTAAGGCAAAGCCTGCACTGGGTATCTCTAGTTACATGTGCATACCTCTGTTACTAGGGCAACGCCTGCACTGGGTAACCCTTGTTACTTTACATACCCCTGTTACTAAGGCAACGCCTGCACAGGGTATCTCTTGTTACAAGTACATACCCCTGTTACTAAGGGAACGCTTGCACTGGGTATCTCTTGTTACATGTGCATACCTCTGTTATTAGGGCAACGCCTGCACTGGGTATCTCTTGTTACATGTGCATACCTCTGTTACTAGGGCAACGTCTGCACTGGGTATCTCTAGTTACATGTGCATACCTCTGTTATTAGGGCAACGCCTGCACTGGGTATCGCTTGTTACATGTGCATACCTCTGTTACTAAGGCAACGCCTGCACTGGGTATCCCTTGTTACATGTGCATACCTCTGTTATCAGGGCAACACCTTCACTGGGTAACCCTTGTTACTTGTACATACCCCTGTTACCAGGGCAACGCCTGCAATGGGTATGCCTTGTTTATTGTACATACCCCTGTTACCAGGGCAACACAGTCACTGGGTATCCCTTGTTACTTGTGCATACCCCTGTTACCAGGACAACACAGTCACTGGGTATCCCTTGTTACATGTACATACCCCTGTTACTAGGGCAACACCTTCACTGGGTATCCCTTGTTACTTGTACATACCCCTGTTACCAGGGCAACACCGTCACTGGGTATCGCTTGTTACATGTACATACCCCTGTTACCAGGGCAACGCCTTCACTGGTTATCCCTTTGTTACTTGTACATACCTCTGTTACCAGGGCAACACCTTCACTGGGTATCCCTTGTTACATGTACATACCCCCGTTACCAGGGCAACGCCGGCACTGGGTATCCCTTGTTACTTGTACATACCCCTGTTACTAGGTCAACACCTTCACTGGGTATCCCTTGTTACATGTACATACCCCCGTTACCAGGGCAACGCCGGCACTGGGTATCCCTTGTTACTTGTACATACCCCCGTTACCAGGGCAACACCTTCACTGGGCATTAATGGTATGCAGTAGTATCTCATGTATTTTTTTTTAGGAATTGATTGTTTATAAAGCAATAATATTTATATGTGTTGTGCTTGTCAGGTGCTTAAGAAAAATGTAACTAAGAATACCCAGTACTGAAAACGTTAAGAGACAGTGGGTTAAAGGGACATAATACTCATATGCTAAATCACTTGAAACTGATGCAGTATAACTGTAAAAAGCTGACAGGAAAATATCACCTGAGAATCTCTATGTAAAAAAGGAAGATATTTTACCTCACAATCTCCTCAGCTCAGCAGAGTAAGTTCTGTGTAAAAAGTTATACTCAGTTACTGCTCAGCTGCAGGTAAAAAAGAAAAAAAAATGAAGAAATGAACAGCAGCCAATCAGCATCAGCAGTGCTGAGGTCATGAACTCTTACTGTGATCTCATGAGATTTGACTTAACTTTCATGAGATTTCATTGTAAACTTCCTTTACCTGATTGGTGAAATAACATGAGTGTGCACGATGTATCAATATGTATGGAACAAAAAAAGATAGTGTTTGGTTCCAGGGGGGAAGTTTAATATATGTTACACTGCAGTTCAGCAGGAAATAGTTAGTTGATGAGTATGGCAGCTACACAGACATTAACTGTAACAAGAGCTGAAGTTTATGCATTCTGTTATAAGATGTTCTTTTAATAAATTTGTTAAAACTGCAACTGGAGTCTGAGAGCCTCTCTTATAAACAGCAACTTTATACATGGTGGCAGCACGAGGCTCATCCTTTCAGCTGTCCCAGGACAGACACACTAATATGCTGCTTAGAAATCCTTTACAATGGGAGGTGGCTACTGAGGAACTTTTGAGGTTCTTTTTTACATAGAGATGTTCAGGAGATATTTTCTAGTCAGCTTTTTACAACAATGCTGCATCACTTTCAAGTGTTTAAACATTTGGGTATTATGGCCCTTTTTAAGTGATGCTCCCCAGTATTACACCCAATGTCCCACAGACTTGGTCACTCAGACAGTAAAGATCGATAGCCTTTTCCTAATAAAACCCAAAACTTAAAGCTTTAATGATACACAGAAAGCAGACAATGTTTTTACACATTTTCCAATTTATTTCTGGTATCATGAATCTTAAAGGGACATTAAACCCAAAAATAATTATTTCATGATTTAGAAAGAGAATTAAATTTTAAACAAATTTCTAATGTACTTCTATTTTCTATCTTGCTTCATTCTCTTGATATCCTTTGCTGAAAAGCATATCTAGATAGGCTTAGTAGTTTCTGATAGGTGGTTGCACATAGATGCTTCGTCTGATTGAATTACCCATGTGCATTGCTATTTCTTCAAAAAAGGATATCTAAAGAATGAAGCAAATTAGATAATAGAAGTAAATGGGAATGTTGTTTCAAATTGTATTCTCTACCTGAATCATGAAAGAAAAAATGTGGGTTTAGTGTCCCTTTAACTCCCTGCCAAGAGAGCATATTGAGGTAGGCTCAGGGGCATGCACGAGTCTCAAGCACTGTATGGCAGCAGTTGTGAGCAATGTTATACATATAGTTCTCATGACACATGCTGCAGAGCTTAGCTACATACCAAGAAAGAGGTTTTTTTTTAATTGTATGCTCTACGTCCCTTTAAGCAGATAAATGTGTAATGGTGATGCATGCTCTGATGTAAGATTCACTTGAAATAAGTGTTAGCCAGCCACACTTTTTGTTTAGAAATGAATCTGTCTGGTAAGATTTCTAACATTCTTGTTTTATTTGAATGCTAATTTCATTGGTTTGAATATTCCCAGATAAATGAAATGTTGGAAGGTGGTTTTGAAACAAAATTAATTTAAAAAAGTAAAAATAAGGAAATGTGACATCATTCTGGCAGGTAATGGGTTAAGGCATCACTTGCAGTAATAAACTACTGGCTCTTGTACCAAGTCTTGTAGCATCAGCTGGAAATAAACCATATGATTAGTGCACCCTGAAAAGCACATAGACCAAACTAAATTACAGGCTTTAAAGTGCTGATCTAACCATGTGATTTGCTCCAGGACCTTAGACCAGTAATTCACACCCTTCTACGGTTCCTCCGTCATTTCTTTCTTTGCCACTTGTTTATTATGTAGATATTTCCTGAGCACGATGAAGCTTGTGCGTTTAGTTTTCAGTAGGATAAAGGTGCCTTCCCTATAAATATATACTATATACTAAATATAAATGTACTGGAACAATCACTGTTACTTTTTACTTTGTCTACGTAAAAGGACAAAAAAACACATTGAGATTGCCTATATACAACTGATTGGGACCAAAAAAGGTTTCGATTAAGGAATAGTTTGGAGTTTTTAATATCTGCATCTTTAAAATGGGAGAGTTCGGAGAGGAGATGGAACCAAGTGTAAATAATAATACCTTATGTCATTTAAGCATATTTACATATCATTATACACTTTATACTGCAGTTTTAAATCATTTTTAATACTTTTGTATACATAGTACCATCGCAATTATAGTACAGTACTGTTATCAGGTAATATTTGTTGTTTTAAATAAATAAAGACTATTAATTGCATTTTAGAACACACAAAAAAATCAAATCAAAGACACAGGCAGAGAAGAATAGTAATTTTTGGTAATTTTATTTACATTTTTTTTTTTTTTAAAAAAGATGTTGGTTTTTAAAATGTTTGGATTTTGGAATTCTGCATTTGGGAATTAGCACCTGTAATGTTTAATTAAGTACAGTTACAATATAATTTCATTATTTCCCTTCCCTTTTCCTACAATTTAACTCTGTCAATTGTGGATTTTCCAATCCTGAGAAATGGAAGTGCACAAAGCAGACTTCACAAGCCCATTCCTGCTACATAAATACTTACCTATAAAATAAACCCTAAGCTACCTACAATATAACTAATAATTACATTGTAGCTATCTCAGGGTTTATTTTTATTTTACAGGCAAGTTTGTATTTATTTTAACTAGGTAGAATAGTTACTAAATAGTTATTAACTATTTAATAACTACCTATTTAAAATAAATACAAAAGTACCTGTAAAATAAAACCTAACCTAAGTTACAATAACACCTAACACTACTCTATAATTAAATAAATTAAATACAATTAAATACAATTAAATTAAATTATCTAAAGTACAAAAAAACAAACACTAAATTACAGAAAATAATAAACAAATTACAAGATTTTTAAACTAATTACACCTAATCTAATCCCCCTAACAAAATAAAAAGCCCCCCCAAAATAAAAAAAAACCCTACCCTACACTAAATTACAAATAGCCCTTAAAAGAGCCTTTTGCGGGGCATTGCCCCAAAGTAATCAGCTCTTTTACCTGTAAAAAAAAAGTACAAATCACCCCCCCCCCCACATTAAAACCCACCACCCACACAACCAACCCTACTCTAAAACCCACCGAATCCCCCCTTAAAAAAACCTAACACTAACCCGTTGAAGATCCCCTTACCGGGCGACGTCTTCACCCAAGCTAGATTTGGCCAACTAATAAGCAATAGTAGCCCAGGTACTGAACCAAAAATGGGCCAACTTCTAAGCTTTACATTCCTGCTTTTTAAATAAAGATACCAAGAGAACAAACAAAAATTGATCATAGCAGTAAATTAGAAAGTTGCTTAATCTAGTAACAATCACTAAATAATATGTATTTGTAGTTAAAGTCAGCCCTAAAGCAGCAATGCACAACTGGGAGCTAGCTGAACATATTTGGTTATCCAATGACAAGAGACATATCTGTGTAGCCACCAATCAGCTTCCAGTAGTGCATTACTGCTCCTGAGCCTATCTACGTATGCTTTAAAAAAATAAGAGGATATCAAGAAAACCAAGTAATTTTGATGCTAGAAGTACATTGAAAAGTCTCTTAAAAGTCTGAACCTCGAAAGTTTTTAGTTTTTCATTTCATGTCATGTGTAAATACACTATAATTTTACTATAAAACAGTGCTTTGTCTGTCTTGTGCTTTGTCATTATATAAACCAAAAGTGATAGTGAGATAAATACAGACAATAACAAAGAAAAGACCCTCTAGCACCTACATAAGAAAAACATCACATTGCATGAGCGACTGACAACCTTTCTGCACCTCTGCTGAGGAAGCTTTGGGATCTAATGCACAGATTCTGCCTCCATTACAGACCACAAGCTCTTGGCTATATTCACTAAATTAGAGCTTTTGATCCCATGGG
The DNA here is from genome assembly GCF_027579735.1 of Bombina bombina. Classification (NCBI taxonomy): domain Eukaryota; kingdom Metazoa; phylum Chordata; class Amphibia; order Anura; family Bombinatoridae; genus Bombina; species Bombina bombina. The sequence goes on from NC_069500.1 coordinate 1,417,115,669, forward strand.
AATCCACAGGATATTCATATTATCCAACTTTTGTCTGTTTTTTTGTTTATTGAGCCAAAAACAGCAACATTTTATGCTTAACAAGATGGAAAGCTGACATTTAGCTGTGAACTGTTAGTTTGTTTTTGGGACCACCGCCTATTCAGTGTGCTGAAGCTTTTGTTTGGCTGCGCTGTGAGTTTGTCACATGCTGTGTAATGTGTTGGCTTTCACACAACATCCTAACAGATGCGGCACAAGGTCTGTGTAAACTCTGGAAGAGCAGCTGTGAGGGTAGGTCACATATAGAGCGCACCTGTCATCCTGTCATAGTTTTGTCACCTCCTAAATAACATTTATTGTCTGGTTTGTGTAGATGGCTTCAAGGATTATGTTTAACATCCATCCCAGGAAAAGGAGCTGTTATATGAGCCTTTATCGAATTACTGTAGAGAGAGGGGACAGATGGATAGTGAACGCATGAGGTATAGTGAGCACAGAAGGAGGGATAGTGAGTGCAGGAGGAGGGATAGTGAGCGCTGAAGGAGGGATAGTGAGTGCAAAAGGAGGGATAGTATGTGCAGGAGGAGGGTTAGTGAGTGCAGGAGGAGGGATAGTGAGCACAGAAGGAGGGATAGTGAGCGCAGAAGGAGGGTTAGTGAGTGCAGGAGGAGGGATAGTGAGTGCAGGAGGAGGGATAGTGAGCGCTGAAGGAGGGATAGTGAGTGCAGAAGGAGGGAGAGTGGTCGCAGAAGGAGGGATAGTGAGCACAGAAGGAGGGATAGTGAGTGCAGAAGGAGGGAGAGTGGTCGCAGAAGGAGGGATAGTGAGCACAGAAGGAGGGATAGTGAGCGCAGAAGGAGGGATAGTGAGTGCAGGAGGAGGGATAGTGAGCACAGGAGGAGGGTTAGTGAGTGCAGGAGGAGGGATAGTGAGCACAGAAGGGGGGATAATGAGCGCAGAAGGAGGGATAGTGAGCGCAGGAGGAGGGATAGTGAGCGCTGAAGGAGGGATAGTGAGCGCTGAAGGAGGGATAGTGAGCGCAGGAGAAGGGTTAGTGAGTGCAGGAGGAGGGATAGTGAGCACAGAAGGAGGGATAGTGAGCGCAGAAGGAGGGATAGTGAGCGCAGGAGGAGGAATAGTGAGCACTGAAGGAGGGATAGTGGTTGCAGAAGGGATAGTGAGCGCTGAAGGAGGGATAGTGGTCACAGAAGGAGGGATAGTGAGTGCAGAAGGAGGGATAGTGGTTGCAGAAGGGATAGTGAGCGAAGAAGGAGGGATAGTGGTCGCAGAAGGAGGGATAGTGGTCGCAAAAGGAGGGATAGTGAGTGCAGAAGGAGGGATAGTGGTTGCAGAAGGGATAGTGGGCACTGAAGGAGGGATAGTGAGTGCAGAAGGAGGGATAGTGAGCACAGAAGGAGGGATAGTGAGCACATGAAGAATAGTGAGCGCAGAAGAAGGGATAGTAAACACAGAAGGAGGGATAGTGGTCACAGAAAGAGGGATAGGGAGCGCAGAAGGAGGGATAGTGAGCGCATGAGGAATAGTGAGCGCAGAAGGAGGGATAGTGCGCGCATAAGGAGGGATAGTGAGTGCATGAGGAATAGTGAGCGCAGAAGGAGGGATAGTACATGCAGAAGGAGGGATAGTAATCGCATGAGGGATAGTGAGCGCATGAGGGATAGCGAGCGCAGAAGGAGGGTTAGTGAGAGGGATGAGGAATAGTAGAGAGAGGAGAGATCCATAAGAGAATAAGTATCTGGATAAGAAAAGTAAATTGGAAAGTTTTTCAAAATTGTGAGCTCTATCTGAATCATGAAAGAAAAAGGCTGGGTTTTGTGTCCTTTTAATTGTTGATACTATGTAAAAAAGGCTTTAATGACTCTTCAAGTGCACAAGACTAGAATAAATTATCAAGTTTTTTTATTTCTGTTGGATACGGTCACCTCTATAAGTCTAAATTGCTCAATTTATTTTATTAATTCCCATTTGTAACAAAGAGCTTTAGCTCAATTTCTTTTTATGGAAGAGAGCTATAGCTCAATGAACAAACACATAACGCTGCTCCAGGTCCTCCTTCTGATTCCGCCAGCAAAACTGAAACAGAGTAGGTGTTGCAGAGCGATGGTACGTCAGACACTAGAGCGTGGTGTACGGCGAGCGGCTGAGCAAACTGAAAAATAGCCAAACACACAAAGTATAGGGCCGCACTCAGGAGTTCAAAAAATGAGAATCACACTTTATTCCAAAATATGAGACTTCACAAAAGGGAAGAATACTCTTACGCGTTTCGTGCCTCACGGCACTTAATCATAGGATATAATTTGTACAACATATGTGCTATTTAAAGGGCCGATAGATGATAGACACATCACCCCACATTTACCAGCAATTAATCACATAAATCATTTCAATATTTCCTGAATAGTTTAGACATATATCTCAGTATATTCCAAAATGTTATATAATTCAAAGTAATTAATTCAGAGCAAATGAAGGTCAAAATTTGTGTCAAAATGAACATCCCACAAGAATAAAAGAAAAAAAACAATATCCTTCAAGACAACAGTTTGGATAAACAATTCTCATCATATAAAGAAATGAAAATCTCATTTAATTATATAATTTCCATTTGTTTTAACAAAAACAATTGTGGGATTTTAATTTTGATGCTAAATTTGACCTAATTTTTGCTCTTAATTAGTTACAATTCCCAGCTGTAACAGAGAGCTATAGCTCAATTCCCAGCTGTAACAGAGAGCTATAGCTCAATTCCCAGCTGTAACAGAGAGCTATAGCTCAATTCCCAGCTGTAACAGAGCGCTATAGCTCAATTCCCAGCTGTAACAGAGAGCTATAGCTCAATTCCCAGCTGTAACAGAGAGCTATAGCTCACTTCCCAGCTGTAACAGAGGGCTATAGCTCAATTCCCAGCTGTAACAGAGAGCTATAGCTCACTTCCCAGCTGTAACAGAGAGCTATAGCTCAGTTCCCAGCTGTAACAGAGAGCTATAGCTCAATTCCCAGCTGTAACAGAGAGCTATAGCTCAATTCCCAGCTGTAACAGAGAGCTATAGCTCAATTCCCAGTTGTAACAGAGAGCTATAGCTCAATTCCCAGCTGTAACAAAGAGCTATAGCTCAATTCCCAGTTGTAACAGAGAGCTATAGCTCAATTCCCAGCTGTAACAAAGAGCTATAGCTCAGTTCCCAGCTGTAACAGAGAGCTATAACTCAATTCCCAGCTGTAACAGAGAGCTATAGCTCACTTCCCAGCTGTAACAGAGAGCTATAGCTCAATTCCCAGCTGTAACAGAGAGCTATAGCTCACTTCCCAGCTGTAACAGAGAGCTATAGCTCAGTTCCCAGCTGTAACAGAGAGCTATAGCTCAATTCCCAGCTGTAACAGAGAGCTATAGCTCAATTCCCAGCTGTAACAGAGAGCTATAGCTCAATTCCCAGCTGTAACAGAGGGCTATAGCTCAGTTCCCAGCTGTAACAGAGAGCTATAGC